>NC_045449.1:9316125-9347964 GCF_002776525.5 Piliocolobus tephrosceles
CCCCATCTAAAAAAAAAAAAAAAAAAAAAAAAAAGAAAGCGCCATGGATACTGCTTACTCTTACTGCTATTATGAATGCTTTCAATCGGTCATTCAGAAACTAAGAAACACTGATGAGATTCTGTCTTGTATGAGCGTGGTTGTGGCATTTCTTTCTCTCTCCCGCTGGATTTTAAGCAACTTGAAGGTAGGACTCTAAGGCTGACGCGCCGCGGGATCCCCGCCCCCAGCACAGCATTGCTGAAGGGATTCAATAAAAATGTGATGAATGGGTGAAAGATGACCATGTCACAGAAGCCCAAGTGTAATAAATAGTTCATTTGGAATCTGCACCTGTGTGGGAATTCTCCCAACACCTGCCGAGGCCAGTAACTCCTGTTTTCTCAGCCTATCAAAGAGGGCAGCTGCTCCTTTCCCTCCCGTGACCTTCTCTCATTTATCGAAGCTGGAAAGGGCTGTGATTTTCCCCAACATGCAGACTCTGAGCGATTAATAGCCCTCAGAACACACCTGTCCTCTAACACCAATCTGGGAAAATGCCATTTAAAAATGTTTCATTGAACATTTTCACAAAATGAAAAGAAGATATTAAAGGCATCTGGCTATGTTAATTAATGGGAATTTATAGTACTTAAATCTATCTGCAAAAGGAAAACATGATGAACACTAGCATGGCTTTCTATCATTTAAATTCTAAATTCACAAGATGGAACCTTCAACTCCTGAGTTTCCAGAAAATCTACTCTTATGAATTCCAAAGTTATCTTGAAAGGCAGGCTTTGCATTTGTTCAGTGAATATATTGCTGGGTCATATCAATGCTGCAATTATTATTATTATTTTTTTTTAAACAGAGTTTCGCTCTTGTTGCCCAGGCTGGAGTGCAATAGTGCGATCTTGGCTCACTGCTACCTCCGCTTCCCAGGCTCAAGCAATTCTCCTGTCTCAGCCTCCTGAGTAGCTTGGATTACAGGTGTGTGTCACCAGGCCCGGCTAATTTTTGTATTTTTAGTAGAGACGGGGTTTCACCATGTTGGCCGGGCTGGTTTTAAACTCCTTACCTCAGGTAATCCACCCGCTTCGGCCTCCCAAAGTGCTGGGATTACAGGGGTGAGTCACCGCGCCTGGCCAATGCATGGCTCTTAAGTGCAGCTGAAGCAAGATTTGAAGTAGAACAGCAACTGAGGGGAGCCTGCTGTGTGAGCAAATGCTGAGAAGCAGAAATGGACAAGCTAGGTTTGAGGGAGGAGAAATAACTGATTGGGCTGTAGTGGGAGGTTTCCATAGGGGTAGAGGAACAAGGTGGCAGACAAGACCCTGTAGAGAGACCATGGAGAGCCTTAGATCCAGAGCCAGGGACTGTGGGCTGTGTACTCTAGGGCAGCTGTCCCCAACCTTTTTGGCACCAGGGACCAGTTTCATGGAAGACAATTTTTCCACGGCCTGGGGGGAGGGGGAGATGGTTTAAGGATGAAACTGTTCCATCTCAGATCATCAGGCATTAGAGTCTCATAAGGAGCATACAACCTACATCCCTCACATGTGCAGTTCACAAAAGGGTTCGCGCCCGTCTATCTAACGCCGCCACTGACCTGACCGGAGGCGGAGCTCAGGTGCTAATACTCGCTCAACCACCGCTCACCTGCTTCTGTGCGGCCCAGTTCCTAAAGGCCACAGACCAGTACCAGTCCTGGCCTAGGGGTTGGGGACCCCCGCTCCAGAGCCAGGTTGGAGCTCTCCAAGGTTTACACTAATAAGGGCCTGGCAAGGTAGGAGTAGCGTTTCAGGATGATCAAATGGGTGGCCGCATCTAGAATGCACTGAAGTGAGACCAGCGGAAAGAAGCCCACTTGGGAAGGTACAGTTGTAGCAGTCCAGCCCTCCAGAGAATGGTGACGGAGAAAATGCAAAGGGAGAGCCTTGAGTGTGCAAGGAGTGCTATGGCCTGAGGGGCAGAAGGCACTGGAGGAGGAGAAAGAGCTCCACGTAGGAAAGGAATTGTCCAGCTAGAGCTATGGGAAGAACAGTGGTGCCAAACACAAATACTGGTGTGGGCTGGCTTCTTGTCTGGGTTTCAAGTGTGTGTGGTGTGTGTGGTGTGTGTGTTTATGAGAGTGGGGTGAGGACTTGCAAATGATGAATTTGGTTTAAACCTTTTGAGTGCCGGGAAATGACAGGGAGATCAAGAGACAGACGTGCAAATAAAAGGTGCAAATGGCCGGGCACTGTGGCTCTTACCTGTAATCCCAGCACTCTGGGAGGCTGAGGTAAGGCAGATCATGAGGTCAGGAGTTCAAGACCAGCCTGACCAATATGGTGAAACCCCATCTCTACTAAAAATACAAAAATTAGCCAGGTGCGGTGGCAGGCGTCTGTAGTCCCAGCTACTCAGGAGGCTGAGGCAGGAGAATCGCTTGAACCCGGGAGGCGGAGGTTGCAGTGAGCCAAGATCGCGCCATTGCACTCCAGCCTGGGCAACAGAGCGAGACTCTGTCTCAAAAAAAAAAAGGTGTCAATGTCGGGATGCACTGAGTGGTAAGGACAGCTGGAGCCAGGAGTTGGAGAAGGTTTCTAAGAAAAACATGCCCCAAGAGGGGCACAAAACCCAGAAATGCTTCAGCTCCAGTTGAAGAAACAGTGGAGATGTGATTTTTCGATACGTAGCTGTAGAAACCAAACCACACTGTTGCCCTGGGTACTTCCAACAACTCCAAGTTTTTATGGAGCCTTTGGAATGACAGATGGGGCTCAGTTTACCCAGAGACATTAAAATCAGATGAAAGGGGTTAATTAGAACTGTTCTCTCTACTGCTAGGTGCAAAACAGCCACATTGGAGCCATGATGAAGCTACGTCTATTTAAACAGTCAAACTGATCATTGTAACTGTTTTCTCTCTTAAAATAAACCCCATGCTTTTAGCCATATTCCTGCTTCTTAAAGCCTTTCATGTGAAAGATGCCAAAATAATCCTGGATCTTAAAGAGGTCTTGATTTATCATTTCACAGCTGGTTCCCATGCACCTCCCTTTCCACTTTTTCAGAGCCTCACTATATAAATCCCACCATCAGATCAGGGAGGCAGGCATGGTGGTGATGGATGTCAAACCTGCGATGGGGAAAGTGAAGATCTGTTCCCTATTGGGAACAGATAAGCCAGCAGACTTCTCACAGACTGCTCCTGTTACCAACTCAGCCAGCCCCACCCCCTCCTCCTGCTCCCTTGGCCCTCCCCATCTGCCGGATAGGGCCTCCCTTCTGCTGCGAAGCTTCCACTCCTGTAGCGTCCTGGTTTGTGTTCTTTGGTGAGAAATACTAATTCCAGGTTAATACCGACGTTAAAAAATAAAAGCCTGACCTAATTAAAAATTCAAGTTAATTTTCACCCAGGTTCCTTTAACTTTTTAAAAATGTTATTTTTGTAAAAAAGAGTAAATAGGTTACATGAGGAGACCCAAGTACCAGGGATTAGAGGCGCAATGAAATAAGTTACAAAATATAACAACCACCACTTAAAGTAAAGTTCATCTAGTTTGCTCATCAGCCCAGGACTTTCGCTGCATCAGTACAGGATGTTTCCTTGCATGTACTTGAAAATTTCTCTGTTGAGGCTAAGGAGATGTTTTTCATTTGATTTGGGAAGGACGAAGGCGTCAAGACCGCAGAGGCTCCAGATAAAATGCTGTAGGTGGGCAGTCTGCCTTTGATACTAAATTCCCTTTTTTTTTTTTTTTTTGTGAGACGGAGTCTCACTTTATTGCACAGGCTGTCATGCAATGGTATGATCTCGGCTCACTGCGACCTCTGCTTCCTGGATTCAAGCAATTCTCCTGCCTCAGCCTCCCGAGTAGTTGGGATTACAGGCGTCCACCACCACGCCCAGCTAATTTTTGTATTTTTAGTAGAGATGGGGTTTCGCCATGTTGGTCAGGCTGGTCTCTTAACTTCTGACCTCAGGTGATCTGCCCACCTCGGCCTCCCAAAGCGCTGGGATTACAGGCATGAGCCACCCAACTTCTTTCTTTCTTTGCTCTCCTCCCATCACCCAGTCCTCCTCTGTTCAATGCCCAAGCACCCCGAGACCCCACACTGCTGTCTCTGGCCTGCCAAGGTGCACAGTGCCACCTCATGTGGGCCTGCTTGCCTGCCCACCCACACCCCCAACTGAGGTAATAACATCACTTTCCCATTAAAGCTCCAGTTTCCTGGATGATTTCCTGGTGATATTTTTCAAAATCAAACTAAGCGACTCTAAAAGGTGAATAACAAACTCATTGACTTCCCACTGTCTCACACACAACACACCCAGACTTTGCATCTTAAACCAGATGCTTAAATCCTTGGTCGTAACTTGGCAGCCAGGGAGCCAAGTCCGATTTGCAGTTATGTTTTAACCCGGTCAGTGTTTTAAAAATCGGCAAAGTTTACACAAAATCATCTCTCTCTCGCTCTCTCAGGAGGCAGGTGATCTGGCATCCTGGTGCCACAGTTCCACAGGGCAGCAGACGAGGGGCTGAAGAGCAAGCTCTCTGTGGGCTCTAGTTCCCAGGGGCACCTGCCACTCCTGACTGTCATATACTTGGTTTGCAACTCTCGTTTTCCTTTTTTTTTTTTAGATGGAGTTTTGCTCTTGTCACCCAGGCTGGAGTGCCATGGCGCAATCTCGGCTCACTAAAACCTCTGCTCCGAGGTTCAAGTGATTCTTCTGCCTCAGCCTTCTGAGTAGCTGGGATTACAAGCATGCGCCACCACGCCCAGCTAATTTTTGTATTTTTAGTAGAGATGGGGTTTCACCACATTGGCCAGGCTGGTCTCGAACTCCTGATCCCAGGTAATCCGCCTGCCTTGGTCTCCCAAAGTGCTGGGATTACAGGCTTGAGCCACTGCACCTGGGCACATCTCTCATTTTCTTTATCTGGTTGCCATTTGAATTTGTGACTTCTGGCTTAAATAACTCTCTAGGCCGGGCGCCGTGGCTCAAGCCTGTAATCCCAGCACTTTGGGAGGCCGAGATAGGCGGATCATGAGGTCAAGAGATTGAGACCATCCTGGCTAACACAGTGAAACCCCATCTCTACTAAAAAAAAAAAAAAAAAGTACAAAAAACTAGCCGGGTGTGGTGGCGGGCACCTGTAGTCCCAGCTACTCGGGAGACTGAGGCAGGAGAATGGTGTAAACCCGGGAGGCGGAGCTTGCAGTGAGCTGAGATCCAGCCACTGCACTCCAGCCTGGGCAACAGAGCGAGACTCTGTCTCAAAAAAAAAAATTATCTAAATGAGAGCACAATTAAATAATTTCACAGAAGTAGGGACAAAGATATCTGTTTTAAAATTTTTATTTTTAGTTGACAAAGAATGTATATATTTATGGGGTACAAGGTAATGTTGCAATATCTGCACACATTGTGGAATGATTATATCAAGTTAGTTAACATATCCCTTATCTCACATACTGTTTTTCTGTTTTTTTCTTTTTTTTTTTTTTTAGTGAGAATATTTAAAATTTGCTCTTTTAGCTACTTTGAAATACAGTTGACTATCCCTTATCTGAAATGCTTGGGACCAGAAATGTTTTGAACTTTGGATCTTGGAATATTTGCATTATACCTCCTGGTTATGCATTCCCTTTTTTTTTTTTTTTTTTTTGAGATGGAATTTCGCTCTTGTTGCCGAGACTGGAGTGCAGTGGTGTGGTCTCAGCTCACTGCTACCTCTGCCTTCTGGGTTCCAGTGATTCTCCTGCCTCAGCCTTCTAAGTAGCTGGAATTACAGGCACACGCCACCATGCCTGGCTCATTTTTGTATTTTTAGTAGAGACGGGGTTTCATCATGTTGGCCAGGCTGGTCTCAGACTCCTGACCTCAAGTGATCTACCTGCCTCAGCCTCCCAAAGTGCTGGGATTCCAGGCATGAGCCACCATGCCCGGCTGGCCCCTGACTATTAAGACCAGGAAGAGCAATCATGGCATAGGAAAGCAGATCCTATACAGGAACACAGAGGGCATTCTCAACAGGAGGTATCTCTGCTTTGCCTTTCAGTATCACTCTTGGCTCCTTTTCCTCCTCTCTCAACTTTTATATTTCCTCTCTTTCATCTCTCTATCCCTCCCCATTTCTCTCTCCTTGACTAAACCACATATTACCACGGGAGCACACATCTTACAGCACTCTGCCTGTCCATTCCACTTAACCTCAACCCTCAGCCCTCTGGTGTGTCATGGGAAATTAAGAACGTTTGAGAAGTACCATGGAAAGAAAAAGTTTAGCAAGCAATGACCACAAACCACTAACCCTGGTCACATCTGGTCACTGTTCTTGACAAAACTCAAAAACTTTATCCAACACTTGATGGGGGGCCCCCTGTAGCTTATGCATGCAGGTCTGAGGGTTGATTTCACATGCATCCAAATAAAGTATTTTAGGAAAAAGAAAATAAACTCACAAGCCAGGAGGCCAGGGCACAAGGAGACTCCCTAGAGCTTCTAACTTGCTGACTGGCCACAGTGACACCATAGGGATGGCCACATTGAATCTGGTCAAATGTTCTTGCCAGTTTTATGGTCGTGCCAGTTTTATGACAGTGACATGAAGAGATGTACTCAAAGAAATGCCGCTCCTTGCTGGGCACAGGTGGCTCACGCCTGTAATCCCAGCACTTTGGCAGGCTGAGGTGGGCAGATCACCTGAGGTCGGGAGTTCGAGACCAATCTGACCAACATGGAGAAACCCCCTCTACTAAAAATACAAAATTAGCAGGGCATGGTAGCGGGTGCCTGCAATCTCAGTTACTTGGGAGGCTGAGGCAGGAGAATCGCTTGAACCCACAAGGCGGAGGTTGCAGTGATCCGAGATCGTGCCATTGCGCTCCAAAGCCTGGGCAACAAGAGAGAAACTCCGTCTCAAAAAAAAAAAAAAAAAATGCTGAGCACGGTGGCTCACGCCTGTAATCCCAGCACTTTGTGAGGCCGAGGCGGGCAGATCACAAGGTCAAGAGATCAAGACCATCCTGGCTAACGTGGTGAAACCCTACCTCTACTAAAAATACAGAAAAATTAGCCGGGCCTGGTGACGGGCGCCTGTAGTCCCAGCTACTCGGGAGGCTGAGGCAGGACAACGGCGTGAACCCGGGAGGCAGAGCTTGCAGTGCGCCAAGATCGCACCACTGCACTCCAGCCTGGGCGACAGAGCAAGACTCCGTCTCAAAAAACAAACAAACAAAAAAAGAAATGCCTCTCCTTTTCAGCACCTTCAGAAGTTAGAGGTATCCCCAACATCTCCTAGTTTACTTTAATAAGCCATTGCCATTCTACATAAATCTGTTTTGAATCTTTTATACCAGGAAGCCCTCAGCCTTCCCAAATTGCCTGGGCTGCTCAATACCATAAAGCTCCTAGAGAAATGACTCTTTATGAAAAGCCGTACTTGCTTCTAATGGAGCAGTTATATGTGGAAGCTTTTTTCCTTTTTAAAAATAAATTGTAAAATACATAACAAAAATTACCATTTTAACATTTTGAAAGTATAAATTCATTGGCAAAATACACTCCCAATGTTGTGCAATTATCACTACTACTCATCCCAGAATTTTCTTTTTCTTTTTTATCTTTTGCTTGACACAGGGTCTCACTCTGTCGCCCAGGCTGGAGTGCAGTAGCACGATCTCAGCTCACTGCAAACCTCTGCCTCCCGGGTTCAAGCGATTCTCCTGCCTCAGCTCCCAAGTAGCTGGGATTACAGACACCTGCCACCATGCCCAGCTAATATTTGTATTTTTAGTAGAGACTGAGTTTCACTATGTTGACCAGGCTGAATCTAGAACTTTTCATCACCCCAAAAGGAAACCTCATACCCATTAAGCACTCTCTCCCCATTTCTCCCAACTCCCCAACCCCTGGCAACCACTAATCTGCTTTCTGTCTCTATAGATTTGCCTACTCTGGACATTTATATAAATTAAATCATATAATATATAGCTTTTTGTTTCCGGCTTCTTTCACTTGGCATAATGTCTCAAGGTTCATTTATATTTTAGCATGTATTACTACTTCATTCCTTTTTTGTGGTTGAGTAATATTCCATCGTATGGTATGTGTGAAGGCTTTTGTGAAATAAATAATGGTGGCTGGATAATATGTAACTGCAAGCTACTAAACTGAAGGAATCCATCTTGTGTGACAGGTGGTATTTCTTTTACATATGAACATTGTAGAATATGGGAACCAATCCAAGTGTAGCCTATCCAAACCATTCATAATCTAATAAACTATCTATCCCTATTCAAATTTCATCTTTCCAGACTGGGAAGTCCTTTAAAAAAATCTGAAGGCTCAGAAAATCCTCATCCACATGATTTCAGTTGCCTTTCAAATAAATCCAATTCAAAAGCAGTCATTTGCTAGTTACTGGGAATCAGAATTGCAAGATACAGTCCCTGCACACAGGAAGCTCAAGGTCTAGTGAGAAGATAAACATCCACACAATTTCACCACACTGTGATAACTTACAGGATGTAAATCTAAACTGTAAGGACTCAAGTTCACAAAGTTTTCCAGCTGAGGGAGCTTATGCAAGCTTAATATGTGGGTCAGAAATGCTTTGGTTTGGCTTCCTACCTTCCTGATGGCCAAGGTCTTCAGAGAAAAGCTTATACATTAATCGTCCCTTATGCGTGGAGGATGCGTTCCAAGACCTCCAATGGATGCCTGAAACCAGGGATAGGACTGACCCTACGAATACTATCTTTTTTCCTATACATACACACCTATGATAAAGTTAACTTTCTGAGATGGAGTTTAGCTCTTGTTGCCCAGGCTGGAATACAATGGCACGATACCAGCTCACTGCAACCTCCGCCTCCCGGGTTCAAGTGATTCTCCTGCTTCAGCCTCGCAAGTAGCTGGGATTATAGGCATCCACTACCATGCCCAGCTAATTTTTATATTTTTAGTAGAGACAGGGTTTCACCATGTTGGCCAGGCTGGTCTCAAACTCCTGACCTCGGGTGATCTGCCTACCTCTCAGCCTGCTAAAGTGCTTAGATTACAGATGTAAGGTAAGCCACTGTGCCCAGCCGATAAATTTCTTTTCTTTTTTTTTTTTTTCGAGACAGAGTTTTGCTCTTGTTGTCCAGGCTAGAGTGCATTGGCGTGATCTCAGCTCATTGCAACCTCCGCCTCCTGGGTTCAAGTGATTCTCCTGCCTCAGCCTCCTGAGTAGCTGGAATTACAAGTGCACGCCACCAAGCCTGGCTAACTTTTTCTATTTTTAGTAGAGACAGGGTTTTACCACACCGGCCAGGCTGGTCTCGAACTCCTGAGCTCAGGAGATCCACCTGCCTTGGCCTCCCAAAGTGCTGGGAATACAAGCATGAGCCACCACACCAGGCCGATAAAGTTAATTTCTAAGTTAGGCACAGTAAGAGATTAACAACCATAACTAATAACAGAACAATTCTAACAATATACTGTAATAAAAGTTATATGAATATGGTCTCTCTCTCAACAAACCTGACTGTACTGTACTCCTTCTTGTGATGATGTGAGAGGATGAAATGCCTACGGGATGAGAGGAAGTGAGGTGAATGATGTGGGCAGTGTGACATTGCGTTAGGCTGCTATTGACCTCCTGGCGAAATGTCAGAAGCAAGATCATCTGGTTCGAGCGATCCTGAATCACAGAGCCCTGATGATGGCCATAGCTGGATGTGAGGGGCAGATAGTGGTGATGACTAATGATCGGGCCGCGTATACAGCGTGGATACGCTGGACAAGGGGATGATTCATATCCAGGGCGGGATGGAGTGGGATGGCGTGAGATTTCATCACACTTCTCAGAACAGCATGCAATTTAAAACTTATGAATTGTTTACTTCTGGAATTTTCCATTTAATATTTTAGGACTGACTGTGGTTGACCACAGGTAACTGAAACTGTGGAAAGCAAGACCAAGGGGGAACTACTGTAATGACAGCAGTTGGTGTTGATTTCCTGAGGAGCTGGGCTCCTCTGATGGACCCTAGAAGTTAGCCTCTAGTATACTTGCCTAATGCAACGTCTTGCTCACACTAGTGTTTTTTTTTCGTTTTTGTTTTTTTTTTTTCTTTTTTTTGAGATGGAGTTTCACTCTGTTGCCCAGGCTGGAGTGCAGCGGTGTGATCTTGGCTCACTGCAAACTCCACCTCCCAGGTTCAAGCCATTCTCCTGCCTCACCTTCCTGAGTACCTGGGATTACAGGTGCCTGCCACCATGCCTGGCTAATTTTTGTATTTTTAGTAGAGACAGGGCTTCATCATATTGGCCAGGCTGGTCTCGAATGCCTGACCTCAGGTGATCTGCCCGCCTCGGCCTCCCAAAGTGCTGGGATTACAGGCGTGAGCCACCACGCCCAGCCTAAAATGTTTTTATCCTTTCAAATCTTCCTATCGTTCAAGACGAGATATAAGAGAGCTCATTAGTAGCAGACCTGGAAAGAAATTTCATCAGGCATTCCTTCACTCCTTAGACATATTAAACATATTAACATGGGAACTAAGACACTAACCCATGAGCAGTTTTGTCGTCTATACTTTCCACCTTTTTTTCTCTCCAACTCTTTATGTTGAAAGATGTCAACCCCCGACAGAAGAGCAGAAAAGACAGTATAATGAACACCTATATAGACCAACATTAAATGGTGAATAATGAATGTTTTTAATGCGGTTATATGTAATAATGACACAATAATGTAGTTATTTCCTTGTCTTGTTTTTTTTTTTTTTTTTTTGAGACGGAGTCTCACACTGTTGCCTGGGCTGGAGTGTGATGGAGTGTGATGGCACTCCATCACATCACTGCAATCTCCACCTCCCAGGTTCAAGTGATTCTCCTGCCTCAGCCTCCTGAGTAGCTGGGATTACAGGCACACACCACCACACCTGGCTAATTGTTTGTATTTTTTAGTAGAGATGGGGTTTCACTATGTCGGCCAGACTGGTCTCGAACTCCTGACCTCGTGATATGCCCACCTCAGCCTCCAGAAGTGCTGGGATTACAGGCGTGAGCCACCATGCTTGGCCAATGACATTATAATGTAGTTATTTTCTCTGTATATTAATGTGTGTGTGTGTGTTGCTGAAACTATGGAAAGTAAGCTGCAAACACATGATAGTTGGTGCAAAAGTAATTGTGGTTTTTGCCACTTAAAAGTAATGGCAAAAACCACATCTTACTTTTACACCAACCTAATTCTTTTTTTTTTTTTTCTTTTCTTTTCTTTTTGTCGTTTTTTTTTTTGGAGACAATTTTTACTCCTGTTGCCCAGGCTGGAGTGCAATGGCACAATCTTGGCTCACCACAACCTCTGCCTCCAGTTTCAAGCGATTCTCCTGCCTCAGCCTCCCGAGTAGCTGGGATTATAGGCATGCGCATCCATGCCTGGCTAATTTTGTATCTTTAGTAGACACAGGGTTTCTCCAGGTTGGTCAGGCTGGTCTCGAACACTCGACCTCAGGTGATCCGCCCACCTCGGCCTCCCAAAGTGCTGGAATGACAGGCATGAGCCACCGTGCCCGGCCTATTCATTTCTAAAAACTTAAACATGCATCTCTTAAGAACAAGAGTATTCTCCAACAAAATCATATCATTGTTAATCTAAAGAATTTTTAACACTGATACATTATCTAATGCACAGTCCATATTCAATCGTCCCTCATTTACTCAATAATGTCCTTCTAGCTGTGTGTGTTTTTAAAATCTGGAATCCAATCAAAACCAGAAACTATATTTACTTGCCATGTCTCTTTGGTTTCCTTTAATCTACAATTCTTATATCCTTTTTCTTTCCTTCAGACACTGATATTTTCCTTGTCTCGCACAACACCCATCAATCTGAACTACTCTTATTGTGTCTGTTGATTTCATTCAAGTTAATATTTTTGGCATAAATACAGTAGGTGTTGTGTTAATTACACTGCATCAAATTTGGAGCAGTGTACCATGTCCTGTAATCCCAGCAGTTTGGGAGGCCGACTTCGGAGGATCACTTGAACCCAGGATTTCAAGACCAGCTTGGGCCACATGGTAAGACCCCATCTCTACAAAAAAACACAAAAAATGAGCTGGGCGTGGTGGTGCGTGCCTGTAGTCCCAGCTGCTTGGGAGGCTGAGGCAGAAGGATCGTTTGAGCCTGGAAGATGAAGGCTTCAGTGAGTCATGATTGTGCCACTGCACTCCAGCCTGGGTGACAGAGCAAGACCCTGTCTAAAAAAAAACACACACACAAAAGCAAACAACTTGGGGCCTCATAATCCAGGCTGTCATACTCCTGGTGGTGCTAAGTTTGATCACTTTTTTCAAGGATCTTTCCGCCTTAATAATTAATAAATAGTCTGTGTGGTGATACTTTCAGACTGCGGTTATCCTGCTTCCCATATCTTTTTACCCAATAGTTTCGGCATTGATGGTTAATCCTGAAACAATATACTGGTGGTTGCAAAAGCTGTTTTTCTATTATTTTTTAATATCTCTTAGCTGGGAGAAAGAGCTTCTCCCCATCCTTACTCTCACTTTTTTTTTTTTTTCTTAAGTATCACTGTGGATACACAAACTCATGGACTCCTGGATGCATTTTTCAAGTTCAATATTTATAATCCATTATCATTGTTATTCTTTTTACTGCTCCAATTACCTCCATTTTTTTTTTTTCAGACCCTTTTTTCAGGGTCTTACTCTGTTGCTCAGGCAACAGTGCAGTGGTGTGATCACAGTTCACTGCAGCCTTGAACTCCTGGGCTCAAGTGATCCACCTGCCTCAGCCTCCCTGGTAGTTGGGACTACTGGCATGCGCCACCACAGCAGGCTAGCTTTTAAATTTTTCTTTTGTAGAGACAGGGTCTGACTATGTTGACCAGACTGGCTTCAAACTCCTGGCCTGAAGCAATCCTCACACTTTGGCTTCCCAAAGTGCTGGGATTACAGGCGTGATTGCCCCAAATGTGACCTGTGGGAGTCCCTATAAGTCAGCTCCCGTGTTCTTTTACATAACTCCACCATTGTTTGTGCACTTCCTTGATCTCAGACACAAGATGTTCTAGGCTTGCCTTATATCTTCCTGTCCCAGATTTAGACTCAGTTGTTCCTGCAAAGAGTCTTAGTTTCTTTTGGGGGTGAACAGTATTTAGAAACCAAGAACTGGGTGTAAACTGTGCTCACTATTATGGGAGTATCACTGCTTCTACGTGCTTTCAGTGGTTACAGTAGGCAATTTATTTATTTATTTAAACTAGATGCCCACAATGATCCTTCCAATTCAAACTGAACACCATAAAGATCATTATTACTTTTCTCATTCACTATTTACCTCCCTAGTTCCCAATAACATCAGTATATTTACTCACTTACTCTCCCCGACTAACACACAAACCAGATCCAGAATTACTCTACTAATATCACTCTAAACTATAAATCTACTTAGTAGAATTCAAGATTTCTGCAATTCAGTGTCCTTAAAAATATCCAACTAAGGTGCGTAAAGTATAATGAAGTCAGTTGAATTCTTCCTTACTGAATACATTCTCTGTATTTTAAATTAACAGATTTTTGTTTCCTATTTGTACATTTATTCAAGATATAACAGAACCTTCAAATGTAAAGAGCTTCAACATTTAAAAAATTATTTTATCAAAATGATTAAGTTAAAAAAGTCAAGTAATTCTAAAAAAAGGTTATAATAAAAACCAGTGATTTCTACCTGCTCCTTCTGACTTTCCTTCTCATCAAAGGCATTCACTTTTCACTTATTTTGGCTGTTTCTTCTGTTACTTATCTCCACACTTTTAAACCATATGCCCATAATGTAATCTTTAAATTCCATCAATTTTAAGTATTACAAAGTCACCTCCCTCTTTCATTACAGGAGAATTTAGCTCTCTTGTACTGCATCTCTTCAATCTCCCATCTACCCTATAGGTGAATAATATATTTTGATTAAATCAAACATCTAACATTTACATTATTATGGTTATGTACATATTTACTCTTAACGTACTACAATCAAGCTTCTTCCATTTCTGTATTACTTTTTGTTTTCCTGGAATTAATAATTGCCTCACTTTTTCATTTCATTTCTTTTCTTTTCTTTTCTTTTCTTTTCTTTTTTTTTTTTTGAGATGGAGTCTCATTCTGTCACCCAGGCTGGAGTGCAGTGGCAAGATCTCAGCTCACTGCAACCTCTGCCTCCTGGGTTCAAGCAATTCTCCTGCCTCAGCCTCCTGAATAGCTGGGATCACAGGCCTGCGCCACCATGCCTGGCAATTTTTTTTATTTTTAGTAGAGTCAGGGTTTCACCATGTTGGTCAGGCTGTTCTTGAACTCCTGACCTCGTGATCCACCTGACTCGGCCTCCCAAGGTGCTGGGATTACAGGCGTGAGCCACCGCGCCCAGCTTATATTTACTCCTAACATACTATAATCATGCTTCCATTTCTGTATTACTTCTTGTTTTCCTGGAATTAATAATTGCCTCACTTTTTCAATTGCTTGAAATCCCTCCTACTAAATCTCATAACCTCCAGCAATCGTTCAATGTAATTTTTCACGAAGGAAAACATATCGTCTATTGTCCCCCTTAGCTCTAGCTCTCTATTCTAGAACAGTTGCTCTCTGGGTCTGTTGTGCAGCCTTCCACTGCTGTCATCCTGGGAGTTGTCTTTACTTCTCTCCCTTGTTTCCGGCCTCCCAGATCTTCTTTCTAGGGTTAATATTGGTCAATTGCTTCCTGCAGAACTACCACCCCTATTTTTGCTGAGATATTGGATGCCATTCTAAGTTCAGATCCTTTGAAAGCAATCTGTTGTCCCCTACCCCCCTACCCCCTGGGGAGACTGGTAGAAACTTCTCTTTATCTGGGAGCTCTGAAATTTCATTATGTTATGCTTTGACATGGATCTTTTTTTGTTGTTTTTTCATTTCTTAAACTGGATATTGATAATGGACTCTTTCAATAAATATGGTTACTCCTGTCTCTCAGTTCTTGGGAAACTTCTGGCATTATTTCTTTTGATAATCTTCACTGTTGTTTTCTCATTGTAGCATTCCTACTCTTTCAATCTTGGATGGATCCTCTAATTTTGATATTTTCCTGTGTCTTTTGGTTCTACTTTGTGGACAATTCTTCGTTGTTGTTTTTTTTTTTGTTTTTTTTTTTTTTTTTTGAGACACAGTCTCACCTGTCACTCAGGCTGGAAAGCAGTGGCACAATCACAGCTCACTGCAGCCGTGACCTCCTGGGCTCAAGCAATCTCCTCTTGCCTCAGCCTCCTGAGGAGCTGGGACTATGGGCATGTACCACCACACCTAGCTAGTTTGTTTTTTCTTTTTTTTTTTTTCTTTTGAGACGGAGTCTCGTTCTGTCACCCAGGCCGGAGTGTAATGGCGCAATCTTGGCTCACTGCAAACTCCACCTCTCGGGTTCAAGCGATTGTCCTGCCTCAGCCTCCCGAGTAGCTGGGATTACATGTGCACTCCATCACTCCCAGCTGATTTTTGTAGTTTTAGTAGAGACAGGGTTTCACCATGTTGGTCAGGCTGGTCTCGAACTTCTGACCTTGTGATCCGCCTGCCTCAGCCTCCCAAAGTGCTGGGATTACAGGCATGAGCCACTGTACCCAGCCACCTAGCTAATTTTAAAAAGCTTTTGTAGAGACAGGGTCTCACTGTGTTAACTAGGCTGGTCTTGAACTCCTGGGCTCCAG
Source organism: Piliocolobus tephrosceles (assembly GCF_002776525.5). Taxonomy (NCBI): domain Eukaryota; kingdom Metazoa; phylum Chordata; class Mammalia; order Primates; family Cercopithecidae; genus Piliocolobus; species Piliocolobus tephrosceles. The sequence goes on from NC_045449.1 coordinate 9,331,849, forward strand.
CAATCCGCTCACTTCAGTCCTCTAAAGTGCTGGGATTACAGGCATGAGCCACCATGCCCAGCCAATCTCTCCAACTTTGAAACTGCCAGGAGTGACCAGTGATCCTTCCCATTCATTGGTTTTCACAGACCACCTCTCAGTTCTCTCTTTTACAGAGAGAAAGGAAGGAAGTAGCTAAGGGATATAAGCCAACTTAACTAGAAGACATTAAGTTCAGTTGTTCTACATTTGTTCACATCTAAAATTACTTAATATGTAGGTGGTAGGTCCATTTGTCAAGCAGTAGAAATAGCATCATTCCTTGCAGTAGCTCAGTGTGACAATACTGTTTCTTCTATTAAAACAACGTCTGCATTTTGGGGTTTGCAGAAATTCACGCCGTTTGGCATGACTTTAAGAATGGCTCTAATCAAATGGTCCTTGAGAATACATAAAAATCTTTTGCAGTTCAACAAGTCCACGAAGAACCTAGTAATTCTGAAAGAAATATCAAAGGCTGGAAAAACATCTCAGATGATTGTCAGTAAAATACATGTAGCACATCTCAGTGGTGCCCATGTAAGCCGCCTATACGCCAGGTATTACCTGGTGTCTGCCAGCTCAACACCTGCCCTTCTCTGCTCAGTCATGCTGGGGCTTGGAGTCTGTGAACTACCCTTCCCAGGCTCCCCTGCCAGCTGGCTTCCTGTTATGTTCTGCCAAAATAAGGCACTGTCAGGAGTTCAGAAAGCAAGAAGAGGGCTGAAGCTGTTCTTCCTCTCTCTCTTTCCCCATCTGCTTCTGGCAGCGTCTCTGCAAGTGTCTGTATTCTAACCTCAGTGGTCCCCATGGCAGTGGCAGCCTCTCTTTGGCAGTCCCAGAACGAGCAAGGCAGGTCTGCTTCTGCTGCAGCCCAGGGGCCAGGTCCCAGGCATCTCTAGCACCAGCTGAGCGGCAATCCCAGGAGTACTGTGGTATGCCGCAGCACGTTTGCACCTTTGTTCTCCTAGGCTTAAGGGTGGCAGCTGCTTCACACAAGGACTAATTTCTGGATTACCGCACCTTCCCCTTTTCATTCTCTCTATCCTTTTAACAGTATCTTTTTTTTTTTTTTTTTTTGAGACAGTCTTGCTCTGTCACCCCGGCTGGAGTGCAGTGGCATGATCTCAGCTCACTGTAACCTCCGCCTCCTAGGTTCAAGCAATTCTCCTGCCTCAGCCTCCTGAGTAGATGGGATCACAGGCATGTGCCACCACGCCTGGCTAATTTTTGTATTTTTAGTAGAGACAGGGTTTCACCATGTTGGCCAGGCTGGTGGTCTCGAACTCCTGATCTCAGGTGATCTGCCTGCCTTGGCCTCCCCAAGTGCTGGGATTATAGGCGTGAGCCACTGTGTCCGACCCTTCTAACAGTATTCTAACAAGTTGTTTGCATTCAGTCTCCTCTGAGTGAAATACCTAGTATTGTTACTCTTTTTCCTGATTGGCTCCCTACTGACAGAACCTCTCTGAGAGATTTTAAAAATAAGAAAAAAAGACGGGCCAGGCACGGTGGCTCACGTCTGTAATCCCAGCACTTTGGGAGGCCAAGGCAAGCTGTATGGCCTGAGCTCAGGAGTTCGAGACCAGCCTAGCCTGTGGTTTTGCAGAAAACTCCATCTCTACAAAAAATACAAAAAGTAGCCGAGTATGGTGGTGCACACCTGTAGTGCCAGCAACATGGGGAGGGCTGATGCTGGAGGATCTCTTGTGCCCAGGAGGTTGAGGCTGCAGGAAGCCGTGATCATGTCACTGCATTCCAGCCTGGACAACAGAGTGAGACTCTGTCTCAAAAAAAATAAAAATAAAAAAATACATTTAAAATTTGAATTTAAAAAATTTTTAAATTTAAAAAATTTAAAAAAATTTTTTAAATACTCCAGAAGTCTTCATTTTCAGAAAGAGTGAAGGGTGCAATGCCTCATCTATGGTTATAATTGCAAAAGTACAAACTAATTTCAATTGTTTTATTGATAAAGTTATACATCTCTAGAAGATGACAGTTTGTCTAATGTGAAGTCCCAAATTCAAGAGGATTTCCATTAGTTTCCAGAATAAGTAGCTCAGTGAACAACAGCCCTCTCTGTAAAGTTTGACTGCTACAAAAATAAGAAAACTGGTTTGCATGCTGCTAAGATGACCAAACACAAAAACATCTGTTAATAAGGATCTGAAAGCGACTTGGGAGAAGGCTGCTTCAGTCTTCAATTTTCAGGTGCAGTGGCTCACACCTGTAAATCCCAGCAGTCTGGGAGGCTGAGGAAGGTAGATCGCTTGAAACCAGGAGTTCAAGACAAGCCTAGGTAGGAAAGTAAGACCTCATCTCTACCAAAAAAAACAACAAAAAATAAAAATTAGCTGGGCATGGTGGTGCACACCTGTAGTTCCAGCTACAGGGGACGAACTCCAGGGCTCAAGTGATCCTCCTGATAGCTTAGCAGAGAGGTACGACCATGCCACCGCACTCCAGCCTGGACAAATGAGCGAGACCCTGTCTCTAAAAAGAAGGAAAAAAAAAAGGTCTTCAATTTTGCAAAAGGGCAGCCATGCTACACCATTCAGTTGTTAATTCACTGTCTTCAACACAATTTAAAAGGCATAATGGAAATGACAAGAAAACAGATACGAAAGGTATTTTTAAGAGGATGCGGCAGGGTATATCATCAAGTTACTATACAATAACAGTTTTAAAATGCACTTCTTGGGACTATTCCTGTGCTCTGTTATCTTCTATAACACACTTCCAGATGGTCCCATGTTCGGTGACACACTGAGGAGAGAAAGCGGCTGGCTAGGCCACACACAAGAAACTGGAGGATGGCAAGGTGCTAGGAATGCCGGCTGAAGGGTGGGGTGCAGCTTGGGCATGAGGCCTTTAAAAGGCATATTCTTGACCAAGACGATGAATAGAGAGGTCAGTCATTAAGGGAGGAAGACTGGAACTCAGAGAAAACAGGAAAGGAGAGAGTGGTGGCGGGTGGGGGAGAGTACAAAGAGAGAAGTGAGGATGAGTACAGGGAACTCCGGAAAGCACCTAATACCCCAGGTGGGAGACGTGATTGAAGGACGGGAACATTATGGCTGTATTTGATTGGCGTACATGAAATAGTCCCCAGCCCCTTGGGGTCACCAGTGCTACAGGGAAACGTGCGTAGGATTATATCCAGCATCCTCTCGGTGGAACTAAGGCTTTTTGTTTGTTTGTTTGTTTTGAGACAAAGTTTTGCTCTTGTTGCCCAGACTGGAGTGCAATACGCCATCTTGGCTCCGCCATCTCCCGGGTTCAAGAGACTCTTCTGCCTCAGCCTCCCAAATAGCTTCTTAAAAATAGGATTACAGGTGCCTGCCAACACGCCCAGCTAATTTTTGTACTTTTAGTAGAGATGGGGTTTCACCATGTTGGCCAGGTTGGTCTCGAGCTCCTGACCTCAGGTAGAACTAAGGCACTTGAGCCTGACTTTGGGCGTTAATATGCAGGAAAAGAGGTCTTGCTGTCTGTGAAAGTTATCACCTTCAAGATAAACACACCGGCCCTGGGAAGAAAGGCTGAATAAAGAGCGTGAAATCCCCAAAGAGAAATCCCTTGAAGGGCTCCTCTGACCTCCCATCACCCACAAACTTAAGAGTTTTCCTGGTATTCCATTTTTTTGAGAGACGGAGTCTTGCTCTGTCTCCCAGACTGGAGTGCAGTGGTGCAATCGTGGCTCACTCCAAGCTCCGCCTCCCAGGTTCATGCCATTCTCCTGCCTCAGCCTCCCGAGTAGCTGGGACTACAAGCGCTTGCCACCATGCCTGGCTAAATTTTTTGTATTTACTAATAGAGACAGGGTTTCACCATGTTAGCCAGGATGGTCTTGATCTCCTGACCTCATGATCTGCCCACCTTGGCCTCCCAAAGTGCTGGTATTACAGATGTGAGCCACCGTGCCCGGGTTGTGATAGGAGTTTTAATTTTCTCTGGTTAGTGAAATTTCACGGAAGGGATCAAAGGCAATTTTATTTCTCTTTGGTGGGTCCTGTTTCCAGGTAAATAAGGGAGCTTCAGAGAAGAGTCTCATTCTGGCTTTGGGAGGGACAGAGGATGGAGGGACAGGAGTGGGGAGAAGGTCAAAGAGCTCCTGAGGTGTCTTTACTTTAGCATGTCAAAGGGCCATATTTTGACATATGGTTTCCTGAGCCTGACATATGGAACAGGATGGCACAATATTTTGAAGATGCCAAGGAATTTTGAAATTACACTATTTTAACCTTGCCATAATTTAGTGGAAATGGGGAACACCAAGTATTTCTTCATTTTTTAAATTAAAACCTTTCTATTGTGGCAAAATACATATAATGTAAAATTAACCCTCTTTTTTTTTTTTGAGACAGAATCTCACTCTTATCACCCAGGCTGGAGAGCAGTGGCGCCATCTCAGCTCACTGCAACCTCTGCCTCCTGGGTTCAAGCAATTCTCCTGCCTCAGCCTCCCAAGTAACTGGGATTACAGTTGTGCACCACCACGCCCAGCTCATTTTTGTATTTTTAGTAGAGATGAGGTTTCACCATGTTGGCCAGGCTGGTCTCGAACTCCTGACCTCAGGTGATCCACCTGCCCCGGCCTCCCAAAGTGCTGGGATTACAGTGTTGAGCCACCATCTCTGCTATATTTACTCACTTTAAAAAGAACCCTTTTCTGTTTTCCTTCCACATAAGAAGTTATACCAGCCAAAATATCAACAAAATGGTGAAAAGTCTTAAGATTCCATGTCTGCAAGAAAAATATTTATTATTGCAATAAAAAAAAAAAAAAAAAGACTGTAGAAATCCAAAAGTCATTTTGAAAGCAACGACCTTTTTAAGGGCCAAAAGAGAAATACGGGCTGTTTCGAGCGCGAATCAAAGTTTCGAAGAACATTTGGAGGCGGCTCAGCAGACGTGCACCCTCTCAAGGACAACTGAGATGCATGCCTGGCGGAATCATGGCTGAGCACCCAGCGCTCGGCAGTCAGCTCGAGCTGCAGAAAGTGAGGCCCAGTGAGACCTGGGTGCCTGCTACGCGTGCCCGACAGCCGATACCCAACTTCAATACAAAGATCAATTTGCTGCTAATCCAGAGAAATTGACCTTCGTGTTCAGACTCATGGGCAGAAAAAGCCAACAGTGATTTAAAAATAAACCCCAAATCAATTATTCTAAGGAATTTAATGCCGGTTCAATGATTGAAAATTGTCATTGCCTGGCTCTGAAATAGAAAGGAAAGGTGAGCCAAAAAATAAATACCGAGTCATTGGTCAGGTTCTGCTGGAGTCAATTAATGGATCCCTAGAGCTGATTTAAAAAAAAAAAAAAAGTTATCAATGCAACATCTGGAGTTAAGTTATTTAAAAGCTAATACCAGGGCTTATGCCACTGAATTTCCAAGGGACTTGGCAAAAGAGTATTATCTATTTTCTAAATACCCCAGATTCCCTTAAATTACCCAACCCCTCTTGCTTCATTCAAACATGTGCAGCTTCAAGTGGGCGTCTACTGCATTAGATTAAATAAGACACAAGGGCAGAGTCTCTGGACTGCAGGCGTTGCTTTGCAGTTGGGCTGCCCTCTTCACATGGGTACCACCATAAGGTGGGCTTCATGGTGAAGAGGAGCAGGAGTGCGGATTTACTCACGGACAGAACAATAAATGTGGCCAGCAGAGATGCTTTGCACAGAGTTACAAATCAGTGCAGCCAAGTATTAATTATTATAATTTCTAAAGATATTACAATTCCATCTTTAATTTTGTTTAGTTCTATTCAACTTTTAACAGTGATTGTTTCTTGTACGTCGTGTTAGATGTCACAGCTAAGATTAAAGCAAAACTGTACCTCATTCTCTGAGCATGCACCAGTAACTGGCAGGAGCTGGGCGCCTCTGAAACACAGTGGCAAGCACTAGAAAGTCAGGAAGGTAATCTGATATTTGCATTTCCATTTAGACAGTATCCAAAGAAGACAACCCATGTGTGATTAACCGTGACTTTAATAACCCTACAAACCACGCATGCCTCCATTTGATTCATCTTATAGTTACAATTTTAAAGGAAGGAAAGGCATAAAATCTGTATCCAAAACATCAATTTTAGGGAACTTATTCAAAAATTAAAAGTGTCTACCAGCTCACTTTTAAACACGTAACTAGGCTGGACACAGTGGCTCATGCCTGTAATCCCAGCACCTTGGGAGGCCGAAGTGGGCAGATCACTTGAGGTCAGGAGTTCGAGATCAGCCCAGCCAACATGGCAAAACCTCGTCTCCACTAAAAATACAAAAATTAACTGGGGTGGTGGCCCAAGCCTGTAATCCCAGCTTCTCCGGAGACTGAAGCATGAGAATCACTTGAACCAGGGAGGCGGAGGTTGCAGTGAGATCACACCACTGTACTCCAGCCTGCATGACAGCGTGAGACTCTGTCTCAAAAAACAAACAAATAAACATGTAACTAAAAACAGCCCTAGAGCTATAACGCCAACTTGGGAGAAAAACATAAGGAATCTATCTACCAATTACTTTTGAACAGAGAACCCAGAAGTAGAGATTCTCTGTAATTCTACTCCTTTATTTTCCTGCCCTAATACATACTAAAACCCACCAAATCTTCTCCTTATCTTCCATTAAAAATTCTCTCTTTCTTGTTTTGTGCCAATGAGAAAAACTATATATGTTTGCAAAAAAAAAAAAAAAAAAAATTCAAATAATACAAAACACACTGAAGGTAAAAGTCCCTATTCAGGTATGATTTAACTCTGCATGTATCTAATTTGGTGCTGGCTACCCTGTATGACAGGAGAGGATCAGCAAAGGTCTTACCTATCCCCATAGCTCATAACTGATTTAGTGTGTGTGCATGTGTGTATACAGGGTGGTGGTTAATTCTCCTCAAAGGAGTAAGGAAAGAGGATGACAGAGGTGGATGGAACCTCAAAGACCATCCAGTGCAAAGTACATATGATGTAAAATTAACCATCTGAGGCCAGGGACCATTGACTTTTACATATGAAAAGTCATAAAGTGATTCTGCCTCTTCTCTCCACAGCCAGGCTTAGCCAGCTTTGGTAAATTCGGTCCCAACTAGAATCCAATTCTTCATTTCATTTCAATTTACAAATATGAAAGAAAAATCTGTATCTAAATAGTGAGCACTTGAGTGTAATGAAAACTGACGAGTTAGGCTGGGTTCACAAAATGTACTGAGCAGTTTATTGGGATGCTCTTTCTCCCATAAGTAGGTAGACAGATAGTGTCGGGGAAGCATACTTTGAGGATGCAACACTCAGTCTGTCCCAGGACAACTGACTGTACTTCTAAACCCAGCCCTCATTTGCTGGTCCCAGCAGGTGGGTGAAAGCAGATGGATTAATTGGTAAGCAAACACTACCAGAAAACACGCACAAACACGTCCATCAGTCATATCGTCAATCCAGGCCCATACGGTGTAATTATTACTCAATAAGAACAGAAACCACTCTTAGAAATCATACCTTATCTTTCCAAACCACACCAAGCAAAAACAATAATCAAAAAAAGATTCTACTCTGTGATCATTTCTGACCCCTTGATGATAGCAAAAATCACTACCTTCTAACAGATTACAAAGAGCATGGAGGTCTCTGAGGTGGTCACGGTGATAACTCCAAGGCTGTCAACCCCTATCAATCACCTTCTATTATAAGTAAAGGTTTTCCAATTTTGCACTTCTCTCAAAGGCTTCAATTTGCCTGGATTAAGCTGAAGCGTCAACATTTGAACTTACGGCTCCTATTCCCACTCCCCAAATAAATGCTGTTAGCAGAAAAACAGGCTTTTCCACAGTAGGAACGCAAAATCAAAGCAGACAACAGCGATGTGGCCACATATAAAAGATATTCTGATCACAAACACTTAACACATGCATTATCCAAACCCCAGGAGCAATCGCAGGGTACAGGCTGGAGTGAACCTTTCAGTGCGCCAAGAGAAAGAAAGGTCAGCGAGTCAAACATTTTAGCTCCTGAAATGAATATCCAGCAATGCCAATATATTCATCAGAGTGCCACAGTGTTCTCTTAGAGAGCAGAAGCAGGTCTCCTAAGAGTTTTATACTATACCATTTCACTACTTAGTATATATTATCTTCATCATGGAGAAATCATTTATTGAAAATACTCCAGGTATCTCTGGGAAGGGGAACAGTTTAAACCGACTGAGGAAGACATGCTTAAAAAAAAAAAAAAAAAAAGAGCAACTTAAGAAGAGGTACCTGCCTTATTTATCTTTGCAAAAATGATAGCTAGGTAGATATTTGCTATATTATTATTATTATTGTTTATATATATTTTTTGAGATGGAGGTTTGCTCTTGTTGTCCAGGCTAGAGGACAGTGGTGCGATCTCAGCTCACTGCAACCTCTGCCTCCTGGCTTCAAGCAATTCTCCTGCCTCAGACTCCTAAGTAGCTGTGATTACAGGTGTGCACCACCACACCCGGCTAATTTTTTTGTATTTTTAGTAGAGACGGGGTTTCACCATGTTGGCTAGGCTGGTCTCGAACTCTTGACCTCAGGTGATCCATCCGCTTCGGCCTCCCAAAGAGCTGGGATTATAGGCATGAGCTGCCGCGCCTGGCCGATATTTGATATATTATTATACTATAACCCTGTGGGGGTTGCAGTTTATATAAATATGGTCACAGTTACAGTCTTATACCTTTTTCTGTACTAATAAATAGATTTATTATTTTAAATGACTACCTAATTGTGACAAAGAACCAGAAATAGAACGAGGAGAACAGAAAGTGATGAGGAGAAGAAAAAGTAATAGAAGAAAAGAAGAAATCGAAGAAAAGAAGTAATAGAAGAGAAGAAAAAAGAGAGTTCCTAGTTTGAACAAACAGGCCTGGCGGCAGCCTAGATAGGTATGAGAAAGATCCCAAAGTAGTATATTGTGACATATTTTATTTGGCCCACATGGTTTTTTTTTTTTAAAGTTAATTTATTTTCAACGTTAAAATATTGGGACATTTCACTTAGAGATCCAGATTTCAGGCTTCTCTTAAAACCAATAAACAGATGAGGTAGGAATTCTCAGCTTGCATTCCCACTTAGTAAAAATCTGCTGTTGACGGCTCTAGTTTGCCACTGGAGATAATCAAAGCTGCCCACTTTGTGCACGAAGGCTTCCCTGGCTAGCCCTTGAAGGCATTTAAAGAGATGAAGGAAGTTTGGGGCCTGAAAAAATAGGAAGCATGGAAGAGGAAGCTTATTTTGGGATAAAGAACATGTGGAGATGGAAAGGGTGTTTCGGGCAATCAAGAGAAACTTACTAGCTGGTAGCTAATGAAGACACAGACTTGGGATTCAAATGAAGTCTGGGTCTGAGACGTGGAACTGTGAGTTACCCATGAAGTTAAACAAAAAAGCAGATGAAGTGGCTTAAAGAAAAGGTATCAAGGAAAAGAGAGCGGAGGACTGAGCCTTACGTATTATTCTCAAAAGACAGGAAGGCCGGGTGCGGTGGCTCACGCCTATAATCCTAGCACTTTGGAGGCCGAGGCGAGTGGATCATGAGGTTAGGAGTTTGAGACCCAGCCTGACCAACATGGTGAAATGCTGCCTCTACTAAAAATACAAAAAATTAGCCTGGCGTGGTGGTGTGCGCCTATAATTCCAGCTACTCAGGAGGCTGAGGCAGGAGAATCGCTTGAACCCTGGAGATGGAGGTTGCAATGAGCAGAGATCATGCCATTGATCTCCAGCCTGTGCAACGGAGCAAGACTCTGTCTCGGAAAAAAATTAAAAAATAAATAAGAAAGAGAAATTCTGCGAGAGAGGGGAAGAGGGAAAAAAATGAGAGGCCATGGAGAACAAAACGAGCACCACAGGTTCCATGATCTGGTCCCAGCCTTTCTAGCTTCATTTCCACACCTCTCAGCAAGCAGCCTCGATGCCAGCCAGACAGGCTGTCTTAGGGAAACCTGGTGGTGTCAATGCCTTCTTCACATCTATTTCCGCCTGCCTGGAATGCTCTTTTCTCCTCTCTGTCTGTTACGTTTTTGTTTGTTGGTTTGTTTTTTGAAACGGAGTCTCACTTTGTCCCCCTGGCTGGAGTGCAGTAGCGTGATGTCGGTTCACTGCAACCTCCACCTCCCGGGTTCAAGTGATTCTCCTGCTTCAGCCTCCCAGGTAGCTGGGACTCCAGGCATGCACCACCACGCCCGGCTAATTTTTGTATTTTTAGTGGAGACGGGGTTTCACCATGTTGGCCAGGCTGGTCTTCAACTCCTGACCTCAAGTGATCCGTCCACCTCCGCCTCCCAAAGTGCTGGGATTACAGGTGTGAGCCACTGCTCCCGGCCTGTGTTACATTTCTATTCACCTTTCTCTAATGAGCTCGGGCCCATGCCTCACCACTATGCTATATACGTATGTAAGAGGTCTGCACTTGCACTCTGTAACTATATATATAGATATATATATATATCTATATATCTATATATATAGATATATATATAAATCTGCCCGAAATGCCCAACAGACACCTGTCACAGCATCCCCTGCAACACTGTCACATCACCCCGAGTTTGCTGCCTATCCATTTGATCGAGCCTTCCATGAGGTCAGGGACCAGGACGTCTTCATTTTATTCTCGATGGTGTTCAACAGAAAAAATGAAGGGAAGGAATGAGCAACTGATGTGGCGGGATAAATCTCGACATAACGCTGGGTCACAGAAGTCAAGGAAGAAGAGCTATTTCTGCCAGACAGAACCATCTCAAATACGAGAAGTTATTCCAGGAGAATCAGGGCTGATGAGAAGCGCTGCATTTCAGTGAGAATCTGCCACTCATAACGTTGGGGTGGGGGGATGGCTTCTGATACATTATTGGAACATAATTTGGAAATATATATCAAAAGGCTTAACACTGTTCACACCCTCAGGCTGAATAAATCTACTTGGGAAACACATCTGTAATGGACAATGAGGGGTTTTTTTGTTTGCTTTTGCTTTTTTTTTTCCCCTGTCCAGATCCAAGCTTTGTTTTTAAGGTGCTCCTGTCACATGATCTCTTGGTAGGGGGCAGCTTCTCACTTCCCATCGAGGACGCCAAAGCCACCAGACTCTTCCTCAGACTCCCTTAAGAGAGGCAGAGACACCGTTCAGCAACTCTGGCCTCACCATCCAGACCAGGACCTTCTTGCCAAGGACAGCTGCTCTGTCCCCTGGCCCTGCAGCTGTCACTTATCTGAGCCTCAAATAACCTTCTAGTCAGGGCAGCCAGAGCCTGTCTCTGATTCTGGTTCCTGGGAGTATCCTAATTGAAATCCTACCTGAGAGAAAAAGATCCTAAATATCAAAAAGAAAGTGCTATGCATTTAATGTAGCATGATTTACATAGCAAAATGTGGGAATAAACTAAGGCCCCCCAAACCGTAAGTAAATGATGGTATTGCTACTTGATAAAATGGTATTCACCATTAGAAGTAAAATATAGCATAATGTTAAAAAACAGAAGGTTTGTTGTTGTTTTTGAGGCAGAGTCTTGCTCTCTCGCCCAGGCTGGAGTGCAGCTGCACAATCTCGGCTCACTGCAACCTCTACCTCCCAGGTTCAAGCGATTCTCCTGCCGTAGCCTTCCTAATAGCTGGGATTACAGGTGTCTGCGATCACACCTGGCTAATTTTTGTATTTTTAGTAGCGACGGGGTTTTGCCATGTTGTCCAGGCTGGTCTCGAACTCCTGACCTCAGGTGATCCACCTGCCTCAGCCTCCCAAAGAGCTGGAATTATAGGTGTGAGTCACCATGCCCGGCCAAAAGGATTTAAAAATACAGTATCATAATCTTGTAAAATATTAGTTGCAGAAAAAATGACTAGGAGTTACAAAACATTAGGCAAATAAGTATTTTTCCTTAAAAATTCCACTTAATTTTACAATTACAAAAGTAATACAGGCTTACTGTAAAATATTCTGAAGACACAGAAAGAAAACATTGATGGGCCAGGCTGTAAAATATTCTGAAAACACAGAAAGAAAACATTGATGGGCCAGGTGCGGTGGTTCACACCTGTAATCCCAGCACTTTGAGAGGCTGAGGTGGGCGGATCATGAGGTCAGGAGATTGAGACCATCTTGGCTAACACGGTAAAACCCCGTCTCTATTAAAAATACAAAACATTAGCTGGGCGAGGTGGCGGGTGCCTGTAGTCCCAGCTACTCAGGAGGCTGAGGCAGGAGAATGGCATAAACCCGGGAGGCAGAGCTTGCAGTGAGCTGAGATCCGGCCACTGCACTCCAGCCTGGGTGACAGAGTGAGACTCCGTCTCAAAAAAACAAGAAAGAAAACATTGATGATCCCAACACCCAGCCCCCTGCCTTGCCCATGCCCCCCATTCCCACATCACCAATGGTGACCGCGTGCCCCTCCACACCTCTCTTCAGACTCTAACCAACACTGCAAATGCACGTCTCTCTCCTCCTTTTCTTTCTTCCTTTCCTCCCTCCTTTTCCTTAAGTGGGACCATAGTATATATACTCCCTGCTCATTTTGGTTTGGCTTTTCACCCATCAGACTCAGAAGCAGCTTGTCTAATTCTTCAGAACTCTGCTCCTGTGTCACAGCCTCTTGGAAACCTCTGAGCCCTTGGCTGACTCAGACCTGTCTGTACGACCTGCAGTCATTAGTGATTTACAGGATCTGTCCCCCTCTCTCGTACACTCTAACTCCTATCTACCTTTTATCTTTTTATGAGACAAGGTCTCATCATTACCCAGGCTGAAGTGCAGTGGCACAGTCATAGCTCACTATAGCCTTGAACTCCTAGGTTCGAGGGATCCTCCCATCCCAGCCTCCCAAAGTAGCTGTGACTACAGGCGTGAGCCACTGTGCCCAGTCCTATCTACATTTTTAGCTCCAGTTCCTAGCCCAGTACCTGGCACACAGATGATATCCACTAACTGTGCTGGCATGGATGAAGAAGAGAACAGATGAATGGGAAAACCTGAGGACAAGATGGTTTTGAAGGCAGATAGGCACTGGTGAAGGACAAGGCATTTCTCCATTGATACTGAATTAAGGATGACACAGCGGGTACAGAAACAGACACATTAGAATGTAAAGGAAAAGGGGGCCGAGAGATTTAACTAGCTTACCTCAATGAACCATGATAAGGGAAAGAAGAAAAAGTTAAAACAATAGCCAAATGGAAATATTCTTGATAAACAGTATGATAAATAAAGGAACTGGCATAGATTCTTCTTTGTTCCAGATTAATTGCTTATGCTTGTGGTAAAACATTAAAAATAATTCTCTGAGAGATAAAAGTAGCTCCAAAGTCTGTTAAATAAACTAGACTACTTACAACTCAGTTTCTTACCTGTTTTATAAGGTTCAAAAGAGCTAATATGAAAAAAAGCATATTGGTCAGGCACAGTGTCATACATCTGTAATCCCAGCACTTTGGGAGGCTGAGGCAGGCAGATCGCTTGAGTCCAGGAGTTTGAGACCAGCCTGGACAACATGGTGAAATCCTGTCTATAAAAAATAAAATAAAAATTAGCCAGACACGATAGCAAGTGCCTGTAGTCCCAGGTACTCAGCAGGCTCAGGTGGCAGGCTCACTTAAGCCTGGGAGATGGAGGTTGCAGTGAGCTGAGATCACACCACTGCACTCCCGCCTGGGTGACAGACCAGACAGACCCTGTCTCAAGAAAAAAAAAAAAAAAAAGCAAGCCAGTTGTGGTGGCTCACACCTGTAATCCCACTGCTTTGGAAGGCTGAGGCAGGCAATCACCTGAGGCTGGGGGGTTGAGGCCGGCCTAAGCAACACGGTGAAACCCCGTCTCTACTAAAAATCTAAAATTAGCCAGGTATGGTGGTGCACACCTGTAATCCCAGCTATTTGGGAGGCTGAGGCAGGAGAATCACTTGAACTCAGGAGGCAGAGGTTGCAGTGAGCCAAGATCGCGCCATTGCACCCCAGCCTGGGCAAAAGGGCAAGACTCCATCTCAGAAAACAAAAATGAATTAAACCCCACATCTTATCATAGCTGGCATTTATAGAGGACTCACTAGTACTGGTCACTGTGTCACCTAACTGTTCTCACTTAGTCTACAGAAAAATCATGTGTACTAGTAATTGCTACCCTCCTTTTAGAGTGAAGGAAACTGAGACTTAGAGAGGGCAAGCAGCTCTGTAAGTCACCCAGGCTGTAAGTGGCAGATCCCAAATTGTGCCCCAGGACTGTTGGATGCCACACCTGTGCTGCATGCTCTTAACCAGGGTCCTGCCCCGCCTCCCTAAGATCACATTCTGATGAGCCGAAGGCAGATCCCATGGTCGTCAATTGAGATGGCATCAATGCAACGTCAGCTGGGTTGATTTCTAACCACATCACTGAAACGCCACTAAAATCACAAATGTGCTTAGACAACATTACGTAATAGTCAATACGCTGAGAAGCAAGACTGTCCGTCCACCCGAGTCATTCAGAATTCTTAGTCTGGTCTTTCACAATTGGCACCCTCTGTCAGACTCAGACAAGGCTCTATTTTGAATTCTAATGAGGATCAGGCACACTGAATATTTAAACTGCAATTACAAAGATCCTACTTTTATGTAAATGTCCTTAATGGAAGTAACAGATCTGAAAATACATAGAGGTACCAGCGGAAAATATCAGTCTAATTTGCATTTAGAAGCTAGAAACAAAAACCAAAAAAAACCACAGTATTGTTTTCTACTTGATGCTATCACTGGGGTGGGGTTGGGGGAGGAAAAGGGAGGAAAATCCACAAAGATCTCAGTAAAAATTTTAAAGCCTGTGCTCCTGAGTGAAAGGTTCACAAAGAGGTACTTGAGTCCCTTGTTAAGAACTGAACAAACAAATTCATCATCGGGCCTCTCTCCTGTGTGGCCCCTTGCAGTTCAGTCTGTATTCATAACTAGAAATTCTCTCACAGCTCAAGCATCTATGACTGATATATCGCGCCATCAAGGAAGATATGCCAAGGGTGGCGAAACAAAAGGCCATTTCATGATTCACAACCTATTTTCACACTCCTTTGTGTAAAATGATGATGTGGTGGCTGCTATCCACACTGCACCCGAATCCTCTTAGTTAAACAGTGATAGAATGTCTTGTGAACGGCAATTGAGTTACACTCGACTGGGCTGCTTAATTTCCCCTCCGCCCCAAAGTTAAAGTACACCTTGCTTGCAGTTTCATTAAGGATGTATATGTGTTCATATATAAAATGGCCAATATGGCTTTGCACTTGAGAAGAGCAGGTGGTTGGTTAACTCTTCGCTAAATCTTGAAGCTCTCGCACCAACCCCCTGCCCCTCAAACGTCTTTCTTATTAAGATCATAATTTAATGGCCTGGCATTTGGACATTCTCTTCAAGATGCTCACATTTATTAAATGGAATATGCCTTTTTTTCCCTGATTTGTCCTCTGGTTGATTCTCTCTTTTGCTGATACCAAATATGTTCACTGGGTTTTTTATTTCAGTTACCTATTATTTCTAGAAGTTCTATCTGGTTGCTTTTCAAAATTTCTACGTTGCTTATAGTTTTCGGGTTTAAGATACTTTCAAGCTTGTCATTTTAGAAATATATTTTAAAAAGTGGAATTGAGTTTATAAATCAATGTCTGGTAATTCTACTACTGCAATTCTGTTCAGATTCATGTCCACGGTCTCCTGCTGGTCCTCACTCATGCTGTGCTGTCTCTGGGTATGCTAGAATATCTTTGACTATGTGCTGGTCATTGCCCTTACAAATTTATTTTTAGTTGACTCCTAGCATCTTAGAACAAATATGCTTTCCTCCAGAGGCATTTCATTTGTTTTTGCCAGGCACCTCGAGCTATAACAGGTGAGTCGGCCTCAAACCAAATTCACCTCCAGCTATAACAGGCGAGTCGGCCTCAAACCAAATTCACCTTCAGCTATAACAGGTGAGTGTGCCTCAAACCAAATTCACCTCCAGCTATAACAGGTGAGTGTGCCTCCAACCAAATTCACCTCCAGCTATAACAGGTAAATCTATCTTAAACCAAATTCACCTCCAGCTATAACAGGTGAGTCTGCCTCAAACCA
>NC_045449.1:9347974-9384627 GCF_002776525.5 Piliocolobus tephrosceles
TCACCTCCAGCTATAACAGGTGAATCTACCTTAAACCAAATTCACCTTGAGCTATAACAGGTGAGTCTGCCTTAAACCACATTCATGGTATGATGTTTCCTGGTCCACCCTGAGTATGTATGTCCAGGGGGCAAATTCACATGTGGGCCTTTCTATGACCACACACTGTCAATAACTATTTTCTCCAATAACTGTATTTTCTCCCCTTTCTTTTTCTTCTCCTATTCCGCTCAGTGCCAAGGCTGCCTTTTCCCCCCCCCCCCCCCCCCCCCCCGCCAAGTTTAGTTCTAGTTCACTTTTAGTCTGAGGATATAGCTCTTTGGGGTCCCAGTTTATTGTGGGAAGAGTCTCCCATTACATTTTCCTAATTAGAGTGGGTGCCCAGGGACTTAATTTCCATCCTACCTGCCTGCCCCTCTCAGGCTACAGAAGTCTCTGCCTTTATCAGTTTTAAAAAAACAATTATTTTTATTTTTATTTATTTATTTATTTGTCCAAGATGGAGTCTTGCTCTTTCGCCCAGGCTGGAGCGCAGTAGCGCAATCTCGGCTCACTGCAACTTCCGCCTCCTGGGTTAAAGCGATTCTCCTGCCTCAGCCTCCTGAGTAGCTGGGACTACAGGCATGCACCAATCATACCCGGCTAATTTTTCTATTTTTAGTAAAGATGGAGTTTCACCATGTTGGCCAGGGTGGTCTCAAACTCTTGATCTTGTGATCCACCCACCTCAGCCTCCCAAAGCGCTGGGATTACAGGCGTGAGCCACTGCGCCCAGCCCACAACTTTTTTTTTTTCTTAAAGAAAATACTAGAAAGTGGGCCGGGCATGGTGGCTCACGACTGCAATCCCAGCACTTTGGGAGGCCGAGGCGGGGGGATCACCTGAGGTCGGCAGTTGAAGACCAACCTGACCAACATGGAGAAATCCCGTCTCTAATAAAAATACAAAAATTAGCTCGGGGTGGTGGTGCATGCCTGCAATCCCAGCTACTCGGGAGGCTGAGGCAGGAGAATCGCTTGAACCCGGGAGACAGAGGTTGCAGTGAGCTGAGATCACGCCACTACACTCCAGCCTGGGCAACAAGAGCAAGACTCTGTCTCAAAAACAAAAACAACAACAACAACAAAAGAAAACCTTGGAAAGTACTTAAGAGTTTAGAGGCTGAAAGCAAAACCAAGCCAGGCTAGTATGAAGGTTCCTCAAACATTTAAACACTGAATTACCATTTTATCCAACAATTCTACTTCTGGATATATACACAAAAAAGGTAAGACTTGAGTGGCTATTTATACAGCAACATTTATGGTGGCATTATTCACAATAGCCAAAAAGTGGAACCTGTGTCCACTGACAAATGGATAAACAAAATGTGATATATACATAAAATGGAATATTATTCAGCCTTCAAAAGGAATGAAATGCTGATGCACACTACAAGATGGATGAATCTTGAAGACATTATCCTAAATAAGGCAGATACAAAAGTATACATATGGTCCCACTTACAGTAGGTACCTAGAATAATCATATTTACAGAGACAAAGTAGAAAAGTAGTTATACCAGGGGCTGAAGGAGGGAGGAATAGGGAGTTATTGTCTTAGATAAATTTCAGTTTGGGATGTTAAAAAAAAAAAAAAAAAAAGTGGCTGGGCGCAGTGGCTCACACCTGTAATCCCAGCACTTTGGGAGGCCGAGGAGGGTGGATCACCTGAGATTGGGAGTTCGAGACCAGCCTAACTAACATGGAGAAACCCTGTTTCTACTAAAAATACAAAATTAGCCGGGTGTGGGGGTACATGCCTGTAAATCCCAGCTACTGCGGAGGCTGAGGCAGGAGAATCGCTTTAACCCGGGAGGCAGAGGTTGCAGTGAGCTGAGATCATGCCACTGCACTCTAGCCTGGGTGACCGAGTGAGACTCTGTCTCAAAAAAAAGAATAAAGAAATTTCTTTTCCAGTATCTACTTAACACTGCTAAACTGATGAACTTCTTCCTTCTGAATCATTACATATAATTCTGTGACAGATAATATATATATAAATAAAATGAAGCATGAGATAAATGTATAGTTAACTTATTTTAAAATATAGACATAAGTTTTAAAAATGTATTTTAGTACTTCTGGGATTCCTTAAATTTTTCTCTATTAAAAAAAAACACTTAAGAGTCTAGTTCAGATGACATTATGACACTTCTAGGTAAAAATACCACACATCAGATAATAACATCAAATTAGAAATTGGCAACAGTGTAAGAAACATTCTGCATTCATTATGACTTCATGACATGTGAGTTACTATGTTGCAAACACAAAAACATACCAACATGTCTATGAATATATTCATTCCAAACTAGCAACATAATTGCTGAGAACAAAAACATATATAGCATTATATGTCTTCCTGCTTTAGACATATAGTAACAAGAGCTAATACCAGTACTTGCTCACAGCACACAATGTACTAAAGATGGTTCTAAATGATATATATATTAGGTTGGTGCCAAAGTCGCTGCAGTAATGGCAAAAACCATGTTTCCTTTTGCACCAACCTAATATATACATATATACATATATATTATATACACGCACTCATTAATTTCTCCTAACAATCCTTTGAGGTCTGTATCTTTATTATCCCCATTTCAAAGATGGGAAAATCGTGGCAGAAGGGAGTTTGAGCTTTCCTGAGGTCATGCAGCTAGTGAGAGGTGAAGCCTGGGTGTTAGGCCAGGCTCTAGAGCCCACTCTCGTGACACTACGCTCTGGCACCTCTCACATACGTATGGAAAGCTGGGGAAGGTGGCCAGCACTCGACACTTTACATAGTCCACACAACTGAATTTTGACAACCAAGTTCTCCACTTTCTTCTAATGAGGAAACTGAGGTCCAGAGAATGAGAGAGAGTTGGGAGTGAATTCATCTCTCGCATCTTTAAAGCATCAGGATCCAGCATCGATAACAAAGTCCCTGTGGCCAGAAGTTATGCGAGAAGATTGATAAAGCCACATTGAGGAGCAGAAGCACAGGGCAGGGTGGTCGGGCAGGACAGTGTTGATAAAGGGTCTGCAGTAGGCCCCGTGGGGCTCCACTACCCCTGAGCTTCCAGAGTCTCTATGTGCCTGACCCTCTCTCACCCCGTTGTTCTAGCCTTCTTTCTTACTGAGCACACACAGCCAGGGAAGGTGACGCTTCTGAAGCTGCACATCTCAGGGACCCTTGGCCAGAGCTTCTAAAGTGGATAGATCAAGAGGATTCACATTTTTCATATTAAAAAAGGCTGAAAGTTTGGCAAAATATCTGTTCAGATCTCTAGGGTTTTTTTAGACACAAGGTTTCACTGTGTCACTCAGGTGGGAGTACACTAGCACGATCATGGCTCACTGCAGCCTCAACCTCCTGGGCTCAAGTGATACTCCTGACACAGTGTTACAAAACTGGCTTAACTAGGGCCTACTCAAGCGGGAAGGCCAGTCCATGCTCACAGAGCCAGAAACACAGCAATGCTTTCTGAGGTCACACGTGGGTGACTCCAGAGGAATCTGCATGCAATGCTTAGGGCAGGGTTTGGCGCTGCCTCACCAAGCCATTACATTTCTAGACAAAGAATTAACAGTTTGTAGTGAGTGGGTTATCTGTTATTTCTTGCTAAAATTCATCTACGCTAGTATGATGCTAACATTTATCTCCTAAACTGGGATACTTCAGGCACATACCACCATGCCTAATTTTTAAAATTAATTAATTCATTTTGAGACAGGGTCTCACGCTGTCACCCAGGCTGGAGCGCAGTGGCACAATCTCAGCTCACTGCAACCTTCAAGCAATCCTCCCTCTTCAGCCTCCCCAGTAGCTGGGACTCCTACAGGTGTGTGCCACAATCTCTGGCTATTTTTTTGTATCTTTAGTAGAGACAGGTTCTCGCCACGTTGCCCAGACTCCTAATTTTTAATTTTTTTTTTTTTTACAGAGACAAAGGTCTTGCTATGTTGCCCAGGCTGGTCTCAAACTCCTAAGCCACCGCACACGGCCTGTGATTCTATCTTTCATAAATATGTCAGCTTTATAAACTTGGTGCACCTTTGTGAGACAAAGCACCGAAAAACAATCACTGTGATTACTACTGCTGTTCCCATCATTTATCATCATGTATCTTTGGGCAAGGCGCTGTGCACAGCCAATACACAATTTAAACTTCACCAAAGTCTGCATCAGAATTTCTGCGGAACAAGCATCTGCAGCAGAACTGCTTGGTACGCCTGTTAAATAACGAACGTTCTTGAACTCCACCCTACATCTAGTCAGTCAGAATTCCTAGGGGAGAGCCTCAGGATCAGTATTTTAAGCAAGCCCTCCAAGCGATTTTTATCTTGGCATATGAATCCCCATTTTACATACAAGGTATCAAGAGGTAAAGTGACTTGACAAAGACACCATCACGAAACATAGGATTTGAACTCAATTAAGCTTGTGGTTATTTTAAGACGGCACAAAAGCAAGTGAGATCCCCTTTAAAACCCGCCAACCAGTATAATGTTACACGATTTCCCAAACCATTAATCTCTGTAAACACACAGAAAGGACTCTTTTAAATTAAAAAAAAAAAAAAAAAAAGAATGATACGCCCTCTGAACTCCACACAATTCATTTCATTCTGACCAGATTTAACCTTCGTTTAGCAATTTCAGTGCTGCATCCAATGGCACTGCCTGTATCAGAAGAGCAACCAAATCCCCGCAGCGATGAGACAAACAGGAAACTCAGAGCAGAGTAAATCCACAAGCTATGACAGAAACAGAGCCGTGAGAAGTAGCTATCTCTTACCGCAAGAGGTTGACTTTCTGTCCACCACGTTTACACGCCTGGTTTCAGTGCGAAGTTTTTCATCTGTGTTCTCCACCAGGTTGGCAAGGTCGTCAATTATCTCTAGAAAGGAAAGATACATGATTACTATTCCTGAAATCACCTGGTTCAAATCACAGTATCACAGCTGTGGTTGTTCTTCCTAGCAATAATGATCTCAAGTGCAGTAATTGAAAAGGCACAGAACTCAGGTTGATTCTTTGAAAACGGCGATTCTGATTGTAAAAGAAAAAAAAAAGAGTAGTAAAGAAGAAAACTGATTTAACACAATTCCAGCAGACAGGAGAAATGCCACATTCAGAGGAAAGAAAGCATGATGCACCGAATTTACGCCAAGCTGTCATTCAAGTATAAAGGAACAGACAGGCCAGGTGCAGTGGCTCACGCCTATAATCCCAGCACTTTGGGAGGCCGAGGAGGGAGGATTGCCTGAGGTCTGGAGTTCAAGACCAGCCTGGCCAACAAAGTGAAATCCTTTCTCTACTAAAAATAAAAAAATTAGCCGGGTGTGGTGTTATGCACCTGTAATCCCAGCTACTTGGGAGGCTGAGGCAGGAGAATTGCTTGAACGCAGGACGCAGAGGTTGCACTGAGCAACCACTGCATTCCAGCCTGGGCGATAAAAAAAAAAAAAAAAAAAGGAACAGACAGCATAGTAGACTTCAGGGACTACCTGTGCCCTTCTTGAGAAAACCACATGATGAAGAAATCAAGCCAATCAAAAGATAAATAAAGAGATGATGGAGATAACTGAGTCCACTTAAATACTAAGAGTAAACAAAATGTGGATTAGATAACAGAAAGGTACAGAAATGTCACAACAGTAACAATGTAATTCCAACTGAAAAATTAGTCAGTGGTTGCAAGTGGGGAAGGAAGGTGAAAAGTTGAAAGTGCTCATTTCTTCATCTCTCGCAGTGAGGCATATTGAGCAGTTGAAAAGTTAATCATGCAGAAATGTGTAGCCTTTTAAAATCACCAAAACTTTAATGTTTTTTGTTAAGCTTGAGGGATCTTTTAGTAATTACTATCTCTTGTAAAGAATCCTTGATGTGGGCTGGGTGTGGTGGCTCACACCTATAATCCCAGCACTTTGGGAGGCCAAGGCAGGTGGATCACCTGAGGTTGGGAGTTCAAGACCAGCCTGACCAACATGGTGAAACCGTCTCTACTAAAACTACAAAATTAGCCAGTCATATGGTGGTGCATGCCTGTAATCCTAGCTACTAGGGAGGCTGAGGCAGGAGACTTGCTTGATCCCGGGAGGTGGAGGGTGCAGTGAGCCGAGATCGCACCACTGCACTCCAGTTTGGGCGACAGAGAGAAACTCAGTCTCAAAAAAAAAAAAAGAAAAAAGAAAAAGAATCCTTGATGTGAAATTTCTTTTTTAACTCTAATCTTTTTAAGTGAAATTGAGCCCTTCACAACATTTAAAATAGCATATATAGTACGATCTTAACTATGTAAAATTATTTGTATCCATCTTTTTATATTTACATATCTATAGGAATATATGTGAATAAAATTAATTTAATGCTAATAATGATTATTTCTAGATGGTAGGATGCTGTGTGACTGCTGCCTTCTTCCTTGCATTTTTCTGTGTTGCATGAATTTCTTGCTTTCTGTTTTTTTTAAGAGACAGGGTTGCTCTGTTACCCAGATGGGATACAGGGTACCGTGATAGTTCACCGCAGTCTTCAAGGTTCTAGCAATCCTCCCATCTCAATCTCCTGAGTAGCTGAGACTGTAAGCATGTGCCACCACTCCCAGGTAATTGTTTAAATATTGTGTAGAGATGAGGCCCTGCTATGTCACCCATGCTGGCCAAACTCCTGGCTTCAAGAGATCCTCTTGCATCAGCCTGTCAAAGTGTTAGGATCACAACCACGAGCCACTGTGCCTGGCCTGAATTTCTTACAGTGAGCATATATAGTCATGTGCCACATAATGACATTTCAGTCAATGACGGACCACATCTACGACATTGGTACCATAAGTGGTACAGTATTATGATGTTATAATACCATATTTTTAGTGTATCTTTTCTATGTTTGGATATAGATTTTTTTTTTTTTTTGAGATGGAGTCTCACTCTTGTTGCCCAGGCGGGAGTAGAGTGGCGTGATAGCAGCTCACCACAACCTCTGCCTCTCAAGTTCAAGTGATTCTCCTGCATCAGCCTTCCAAGTAGCTGGGATTACAGGTGAGCAAGACTCATAATTTTTGTATTTTTGTATTTTTAGTAGAGATGGGGTTTCATCATGTTGGCCAGGCTGGTCTCGAACTCCTGACCTCAAATGATCTACCTGCCTCGGCTTCCCAAAGGGCTGGGATTACAGGCGTAAGCCACTGCGCCTGGCCATATTTACCATCTTATTACAACTGCTTACATGCAATAACATGCTGTACAGGGTTTTAGCCTACGGGCAATAGGTCATACCATACATACAGTCTAGGTGTGTAGCAGGCTTTACCATCTAGTGTTGTGTGAGTACCCTCCATGATGTTTGCACAATGATATAACTACCTAACGACACATTTCTCAGAACATATCCCTGTCAAGGAATGTATGACTATTATATTTTTCTTTTCTTCCCCCCCCCCTTCCTGTTTTTATAGTGACTGCTTTGGAGACATGTTGTTCAATACCAGTCACCATTTTTCTTAAAGCATTAAAGTAAAGCAAACAAGGAAATCAAAGTTTCCAGAATGATGTGTGAATTGAATTCTGAAAGCTACATGGGTGAAAAAGCAGGAAAAAGGCAACCCATGCAGAAAGAATCATATCTGAAAGGCACAAAGGAGTTGGGCGCTCCTGCTTCTTGCCTCCTGCAGCACTTCCTACAAACCTCTTACTTATAGACCCTATAGTTACATTCCACCGATTTGTTTACATGTCTTTAACAGGAAGATTATGATATAAACTAATTTTTATTCATCCTTATACCTCCCACACCTGGGAGAATGCCTTGTATACAGCAAGATAAATAGGAAAAGGTAAAGACAATGAATGGGCTGGTGGGTCACGCCTGTAATCCCAGCACTGTGGGAGGTCGAGGTGGGTGGATCACAAGGTCAGGAGTTTGAGACCAGCCTGGCCAACATGGTAAAACTCCGTCTCTACTAAAAATACAAAAATTAGCCAGGTGTGGTGGTGTGCGCCTGTAATTCCAGATATTTGGCAGGCTGAGGCAGGAGAATTGCTTGAACCCAGGAGGTGGACGTCATAGTAAGCTGAGATCATACTACTGTACTCCAGCCTGGGCAACAGAGCAAGACTCTATCTTGGGGAAAAAAACAAACAAGCAAACAATGTCCTAACTTATCTTTGTTTCTAGTCCTGATTCATTTTAATTCATTTTCCATACAATACTCAGAGCATATTTTAATTCTCTCATATTTCAATGAATTAAAATTTAAATAGCCACATGTATCGAACAACTCAGCTCTAAAGCAATAACTTAAAAAAGAAACCAAGAAAACACACACACACACATGCCCTACCAAGAGGTATAGTTTTAACATAAAAATTAACAGAAGAAATAAAATTAAATACTAAAAATGTATGATTCAGGAAAGGGGTAAAGTGGAACAAAGGATAGATGGGACAAAAAGAACAGAAATACAATATCTATCTGGCATGCTTAAATTCAACTGTATCAATAGTTGCATTAATGTAAACAGACTAAACTTTTCAATTAAAAAACAAAGGATATCAAGCAAACTTTTTTTTTTTTTTTTGAGACGGAGTCTTGCTCTGTTGCCCAGGCTGGAGTGCAGTGGCGCGATCTCGGCTCGCTGCAAGCTCTGCCTCCCGGGTTCACGCCATTCTCCTGCCTCAGCCTCCCAAGTAGCTGGGACTACAGGCGCCCACCACCAGGCCCTGTTAATTTTTTTGTCTTTTTTAGTAGAGACAGGGTTTCACCGTGTTAGCCAGGATGGTCTCAATCTCCTGACCTCGTGATCCGCCCACCTCGGCCTCCCAAAGTGCTAGGATTATAGGCGTGAGCCACCGCGCCCGGCCTTTTTTTTTTTTTTAAATTATGCTTCAAGTTCTAGGTACATGTGCACAACGTGCAGGTTTGTTACCTAGGTATACACGTGCCACGTCGGTTTGCTGCACGCATCAACAACTCGTCACTTACTTTAGGTATTTCTCCTAACGCTATCCCTCCCCCAGAAAGATTTTTTAAAAAAGATGACACAACTATATAGTTTGCTATGGAACTCACTATAAGGCACAGTGTTTGTATGAGAAAGTTGGCAAAGCTATATTAATATCAGACCAGACAGACTTCTAGAAAAGGAGTATTATTAGATATAAAAAGGAACTTCTCATCATGATGAAAGGACACGTGTCAAAAATGGGAAATTCTGTCATTATTTGAAAATTAAGGAAAACAACTCCGATTTCTCCACAGGGCAAAGATGAAATCACAAGAGAAAGTAAAAATATACTGAAATGAGTACAAAGGACAACTGCTATAGACTGGATGTTTGTGTGCCTTCAAAAGTATGTTGAAGCCTCATCACCAATGTGATGATATTTGGATGTGGGGCCTTTGGGAGGTGAATGGTGAGGAGGGTAAAGCCCACATGAATGAATGAATCCTGTTCCATGCATGAGATTTATGACCTTATAAAAGAGTTCCTAGAGATCTCCCTCATTTCTTCCACCATGTGAAGTTACAACGAAGACAGCTGTCTATGAGAACCAGGAAACAGACCTCACCAGACACCAGATCTGCAGGCACCTTGATCTTGACTTCCCAGCCTCCATAACGGTGATAATTTCTGTTGTTTATAAGTCATTCAGTTGATGGCATTTTATTATAGCAGCTTGAATAGAACAAGACAACAATGTAGCATAAAAGTTTTTGGGATGCTACTAAAGCGGTACTTAGGGAGAAATTTATTGCTCTAAATGCATATATTAGTAAAGAAGAAAGATGTAAAATCAATGATCAGACTCAAGCAAATAATAGTATGATCATCTCAATAAATGCAGAAAAAGGATATGACGACATTCAGTGTCCATTCATGATACAAATTCTCATCAAAATAGAAACGAAAGGCAACTTCTTTGGCCTGAAGAAGGACATCTATTTAAAAAACACTCAGCGCTAACATCATACTTAAAGGTGAAACATGGAACATTTTTTCTCTAAGATCAGGAACAAGGCAAGGACGTCTGCTCTGACAGCATCTGTTGAACATTTTATTAGAACTCCCACATTGTTCAATAAGGCAGGGGAAAAAAAAGCAAAAAGGTATGAAAGGGAGCTATAAAGCTGTATTTGCAGATGACATGATTGTACACCCAGGAAACAATAAAGTCTATTTAAAAACTACAAGAACTAGTAAGTAAATCTAATAAATTTGCATGTACAAAGTCAGTAGTAAAAGGCAATATATTTCTATATACCAGTGATAAACAATGCAGAAAAAATAAAAGTAAAAAATCCATTATAATGGCATCAAAAGCCATATTACATACTTAGAAACAAATCTAACTGAAGATGTGTAAGACCTCTATAATAAAAACTATAAAACATTGCCGGGAGAAATGAAAGAAGGCCTAAGAAAAGGAGAACTGGCCTGGCCCATATGGTAGTTCTATCTGTAGTTTTCTGAGGAACCCCCACGCTGTTCTCCGTAATAGCTGTACTAGCTCACATTCCCACCGACAGTATATAAGAGTTCCTTTTTCTCTCTACATATCCTCACCCTCATTTTTTTTTTCATATATTGGTTGGTCATTTGTAAGAGAGAATACAATATTTTAAAGACATTGGTTCATTTTTTTCAATCGACAGATATTATACAGAATTTTATAGATTGAATGCAATCCTAATCAAAATTCTAGCAGGCTTTTAAAATGAAACCTGCAAGCCAATTCTAAAATTCACAAAGAAAATTATTTAGAATAGCCAAAATAATCCTAACAAAGAAAAACAGGCCAGGCACGGTGGCTCACAACAGTAATCTCAGCACTTTAGGAGGCTGAGGTGGGCGGATCATGAGGTCAGGAGATGGAGACTATCCTGGCTAACACAGTGAAACTTTATCTTTACTGAAAATACAAAAAATTAGCTGGACGTGGTGGTGGGTACCTGTGATCTCAGCTACTTGGGAGGCTGAGGCAGAAGAATGGTGTAAACCTGGGAGGCAGAGGTTGCAGTGAGCCGAGATCACACCATTGCACTCCAGCCTGGGGACAGAGCAAGACTCCGTCTCAAAAAGAAAAAAAAAAAGAAAAAAGAAAAAGTTGGAGGTATTATGTTACCAAAATTCACCATTTATTATAAATATATACTAAGCAAAGACAATCTGATATTAGAATAAGGACAGACAAACACATCGATGGAACAAAACAGAGTTCAGATAGACTTGTGTGTGTGTGTGTGCGTGCACGCGCGTGTATGTGCACGCCCACCTGCACACGTGAGCGCTCAATTCTCAACAAAGGTATCAACAACATAGTCAATCAAATACGGAAAGGAAAGTCTTTTCAACAAATGGTGCTGGAAAAACTAGATATATGTATGACGAAATAAAAAACACCTCAACCCTTTCTTCTTTCTATGTCGGAAAAAAAAAAAAAAAGGTTGTGATGGTTCATAGACTTAACCGTAAAACCTAGAATTGTAAAGCTTCTAAAACAAAAAAAGAGAAAATTTTCATAGCCTGGAGTAGGTAGGCAAAAATTTCTTGGCCAGGACATAAAAAGACTATCCACAAAAGAAAACAAGTTGGTCAATCTGATTTAGCAAATCCTCAAAGGAAGTGATTTCCAGATCTCGTGACATCCTGATGCTCTGGGCATAGTATTCTTCCGAAAATGTGATGGGAGGACTTGGACACAACACTTCAGTCTTTGTCTCATCAGCACTGAACACAGCTGTTTCTATATAGTAAAAGTGAGCATTTTTATGATCCATGGCTCATTCTCTATCAAGAGGAATTTTCTGCTCATCCAAAGATACTATCACAAAAATTAAGAAATAAGCCACAGAATGGTAGAAAATATTTGTAGAACATAGAGCCGACAAAGAATTCGTATCTGGAATATATAAAGATCTCCTACATATTGACAATAAAGAAAGGCTAATTTTAAAATAGCCCAAAGATCTGAACAGATGTTTTACAGAAGAAGATACACAAATGGCACATAAGACACATGAAAAACAGCTCAAATATTGTCAGTCATTAGGGAAATACAAATTTCAACCACAATAAGATACTGCTTCACACTCACGACAGTGTGCAAACTAAAGACTTACAATACTAATGGCTGGGGGGAAATATGGCACAAAGGGTGCTGTACAAGCGTTTGGCAGCTCTCATCAAGTTAACCATATATCAACCATCTTACCCAGAAACTTCACGCCTAGGTTTTTTTTTTTTTTTTTTTTTTTTTTTTTTGAGGTGGCGTCTTGCTCTATTGCCCTGGAGCTGGAGTGCAGTGGCGCGATCTCTGCTCACTGCAACCTCCGCTTCCACTCGGAAGAGTTCAAGCGATTCTCCAGCCTCACCCTCCCTAGTAGCTGGGATTACAGGCATACGCCACTGTGCTCGTCTAATTTTTGTATTTTTAGTAGAGACAGGATTTCACCATGTTGGCCAAGCTGGTCTTGAACTCCTGACCTCAGGTGATCCACCTGCCTCGACCTCTCAGAGTGCGGGGATTACAGGCATAAGCCACCATGCCCAGCTCACTCCTAGATATTTACCAAACAGAAATAAAAGCCTATTTCTCAAAAACAAAACAAAACAAAACAAAACAAAAACCTGTACAAAAATGTACACTGTAACCTTATTCATGAGGGCCCCAAACTAGAAACAACCCACATATCCATCATTAGGAGAATGGGAAAGCAAACTGGGGTATATCTGCTAAATGGAATACTATTCAGCAACAGAAAGCATGAGCTACTCATGCATGCCACAACTGTCTAAATCTCAAAAAGTTTTGTTGGCTGAAAATAAGAAAACAAAAATCATTATATGCTTTATGATTCCATTTATAAGAAATATAAGGATAGGCTGGGCGCGGTGGCTAGTGCCTGTAATCCCAACACTTTGGGAGGCCGAGGTGGCAGATCATGAGGTCAGGAGATCAAGACCATGGTGAAACCCCGTCGCTACTGAAAATACAAAAAGAAAGAAAAAAAAATTAGCCAGGTGCAGTGGTGGGCGCCTTTAATCCCAGCTACTCGGGAGGCTGAGGCAGGAGAATGACGTGAACCCAGGAGGCGGAGCTTGCAGTAAGCTGAAATGGCGCCACTGCACTCCAGCCTGGGTGATAGAGCAAGACTCTATCTCAAAAAAAAAAAAAAAAAAAGAAATATAAGGATAAACCTAGCCTACAAAATAGACATCAGAAAGTGGTTGCCTCTGGTGTGCTTGACTAGAAAGGGACATGAAGAAACTTTCTGGGATGATGGAAATGTTCTAAAGGTCATAGAAATTCATGCAAATGGGTACAGCTGTCAAAACACATAGAAGGGAGGAAGGGAAGTAAGGACGGAGGGAAGCAGGGAGGGAAGGAGCCAGGCAGGCAGGCAAGACAAAACAAATGCCTTAGAATAACAAAATTTCAGACCTGCAAGAGTTGTGCAATCACCTTGTAGTTCCTTCCCCTCTTGTAACATCCCTGGCAGCGGGACGGTTAATCTTTCACTGAACACTCCCAGAGACTGGTAACATGGAACCTCATGAGAAAATCAGTTCCATGGCTCAGTTACAGGGTGATTCTGATAATTATAAAGTCCTTTATTCTGAGCTAAAATTCTGCCTGCTCTCAATTTCTACCTTAGGTATTTCTTTTCCTTCTTCTTTTTTTTTTTTGTTTTGAGACAGTTTCACCCTTGTTGCCCAGGCTGGAGTGCAGTGACATGATCTCGGCTCACTGCAACCTCTGCCTCCCGGGTTGAAGCAAGTCTCCTGTCTCGGCCTCTCAAGTAGCTGAAATTTCAGGCGCCCCTTAAGTATTTCTAGACCAACACAGCATCAGTGTTCTTTCCTTCATAATTTTCCTCGTATATCTCCTTGGTCTTCTCCTCTAGGTTAAATATACTTAGATCTGAACTTGAGCAAATCCTCAAAGGAAGTGATTTCCAGATCTTGTGACATCCTGATGCTCTGGGCATAGCATTCTTCCTAAAATATTATGGGAGGACTTGGACATATTGCTTCAGCCTTTGCCTCAGCATTGAACACAGCTGAGTTTATATATAGTAGCATATGTAAAAGTGGGCATTTTTTTTTTTTTTTTTGAGAGGGAGTCTCGCTCTGTCGCCCAGACTGGAGTGCAATGGCATGATTTCAGCTCACTGCAAGCTCTGCCTCCTGGGTTCACGCCATTCTCCTGCCTCAGCCTCCCGAGTAGCTGGGATTACAGGTGCCTGCCACCACGACCAGGTAATTTTTTGTATTTTTAGTAGAGACAGGGTTTTACAATGTTGGCCAGGCTGGTCTCGAACTCCTGACCTCAGGTGATCCACTCACCTCAGCCTCCCAAAGTGCTGGGATTACAGGTATGAGCCACCACGACTGGCCTAAACAACTCTACTTTTTAAGTTATAAAAATTATTTAATAGCAGTTTATAAACAAGAGGGAAAAAAGTAAACAATATCCAAATACCCCAGTATAACAACAGCGTAATTCCCCCTATGTGTTCACTACAATTTGACATAAACATATTTTTGCCAGGGGCGGTGGCTCACGCCTATAATCCCAGTACTTTGGGAGGCCGCGGTGGGCAGATCACCTGAGGTTGGGAGGTCGAGACCATCCTGGCTAACACGGTGAAAACTCATCTCTACTAAAAATACAAAAAAATTAGCTGGGCATGGTGGCGGGCACCTGTAGTCCCAGCTACTTGGGAGGCTGAGGCAGGAGAATGGTGTGATCCCGGGAGGTGGAGCTTGCAGTGAGCCAAGATCGTGCCACTGCACTCCAGTCTGGGCAACAGGAGCAAAACTCCATCTCAAAAAAAAAAAAAAAAAAAAAAAAACACCATACATTTTCATTTAATTGCAATATGTAAGTCTCCCCCATCAAATGATATCATTTGTATTCTTTCATGTAGCTACAGTCTTCAGTTATAATTTCTAATAGTTACAAAATATTCATTCCATAAAATAACCATTCCTTAAATAATAGCCTATTGTTGGATACTCAGAATGTTTCTTTCTTTTTTTTTTTTTTGAGAGGGAATCTCGCTCTGTTGCCCAGGCTGGAGTGCACTGGCACGATCTTGGCCCACTGCAAGCTCTGCCTCCCAGGCTCACACCATTCTCCTGCCTCAGTCTCCCGAATAGCTGAGACTACAGGCACTCACCACTATGCCCAGCTAATTTTTTTTGTATTTTTAGTGGAGACGGGGTTTCACCGTGTTAGCCAGGATGGTCTCGATCGCCTGACCTCATGATCCGCCCGCCTCGGCCTCCCAAAGTGCTGGGATTACAGGCGTGAGCCACTGCGCCCGGCCACTTAGGTTTCTATATTTCTAAATAATGAGTCTATAAATTCTTTCCTCCATTATCATTGTGTTCTTTTTAATCATTTCCTTAACAAAGTGTGATTATGACTGCCTCATAAACTTTGAAACAGATTGCCAAATTATTTTTTAATAGACTTATAGTGCCACTGTTGGTTTGACGCGATGCATTCCACTTGTCAGTTATGATGACCTCAGAAGATTTCCTAGGCCAGAGAGCCTCGGGAAATTCCCACTCTGCAGACCACGCACTACCAAGGTGGGAATTTCCCTAACCACAGTCTACTGAGAGCAAATTAAATACAGGTTTCAGAGTATAGGTTGTGAAACAACCAGCTGACAAGTTCAGATTCCTGACAATAGAGGCTCCAAAGAGAAACTGATATCTTGCTTCCTGGTCAGTACTTGCATTTGGTTTCATGCAGGAGCTTATATTTCAATCACATGTTAATTTGAGATACCGAGTGCCATTCCAGCACAGAATGGACAAAATGGAACAACGTAAAGTATACTGGAAAAATGACGGAATCACAAGGATTAAGAAGTATTATATGGTGTCAGAATACCTGACTCCAATAAAACTTCATCATTTTTCTACTCTCAATTACAGCCTCAATACATTCTATACAAAGGGAGAGAGTTTGCTATATATTTTCAGATGAATTTGATGTCTTTTTATACTACAATGGACTCATAATGGCAGCAATAAAGTCATTAAGTTATTATGCCTTTTGCTTATGTTCTTTTTTTTTTTTTTTTTTTTTTTTGAGATGGAGTCTCGCTCTGTCGCCCAGGCTGGAGTGCTGTGGCCGATCCCAGTTCACTGCAAGCTCCGCCTCCCGGGTTTACGCCATTCTCCCGCCTCAGCCTCCCGGGTAGCTGGGACTACAGGCACCGCCACCTCGCCCGGCTAGTTTTTTGTAGTTTTTAGTAGAGACGGGGTTTCACCGTGTTAGCCAGGATGGTCTCGATCTCCTGACCTCGTGATCTGCCCGCCTTGGCCTCCCAAAGTGCTGGGTTTACAGGTGTGAGCCACCGTGCCCAGCTATTTTATATTTTTGAGACTGAGTCTCACTCTATTGCCCAGGCTGGAGTGCAGTGACACGATTTTGGCTCACTGCAACCTCTGCCTCTGGGGATGAAGTGATTTTCATGCCCTAGCCTCCCAAGTAGCTGGGATTACAGGCACCTGCTACCATGCCCGGCTAATTTTTGTCATTTTAGTAGAGATGGGGTTTTACCGTGTTAGCCACACTGGTCTCGAACTCCTGAACTCAAGTGATCTGCCTGCCTCAGCCTCCCAAAGTGCTGGGATTATAGGCATGAGCCACCACGCCCAGTCAAAAAGCTCCTATTATTTAAAACCATAACAACAACTGCCAATATTTAATAAAAATTTGCCATGTGCTAAGCCATTGTTTCTCAATCTGGAGGCACAAACAGTTATAAAGTTTTAAAAAATTCGACCAGGTGTGGTGGCTCAATGTCTGTAATCCCAGCACTTTGGGAGGCTGAGGCAGGTGAATCACGAGGTCAGGAGTTCGAGACCAGCCTGGCGTGGCAAACATGATGAAACCCCATCTCTACTAAAAATACAAAAAAATAGCTGGGCATAGTGGCGGGTGCCTATAATCCCAGCTACTTGGGAGGCTGAGGTAGGAGAATCGCTTGAACTCAGGAGGCGGAGGTTGCAGTGAGCCGAGATCGAACCACTGTACTCCAGCCTAGATGACAGCAAGACTCTGTCTCAACAAACACACACACACACAAAAGAGTTTAAACAAATTCTTCCACACCCCTCAGTATTGATGTTACCGTATTTATTTAATTCAATATAAACGTAAGTATACATTCATTATGTTTACAACTCCTTATAGTGCTAAAACAAATATTCATATAAAAATGAAAACTACAAAACCCAAATTCTATTTAACCACAATAATTTAATGTTGAAAACAATGCATGTTTTGGGAATCTTAAACTGTGCTTAAAACATGAATATGGCAGCTGGGAGCAGTGGCTCATGCCTGTAATCCCAGTACTTTGGGAGGCTGAGGCAGGCAGATCACTCACTTGAGGTAAGGAGTTTGAGACCAGCCTGGCCAACGTGGTAAAAATACCAAAAAATCACCCAGGCACCTGTAGTCCCAGCCACTCAGGAGGCTGAGGCATGAGAATCGCTTGAACCTGGGAGGCCAAGGTTGCAGTGAGCCCAGATCGCGCCACTGCACTCCAGCCTGGACAGAGTGAGACCGTTTCAAACAAAACAAAACAAAAAAGAAAACAAAAAAAATCCACAAATATAGTACA
The DNA here is from genome assembly GCF_002776525.5 of Piliocolobus tephrosceles. NCBI lineage: Eukaryota > Metazoa > Chordata > Mammalia > Primates > Cercopithecidae > Piliocolobus > Piliocolobus tephrosceles. Next base: position 9,365,656 of record NC_045449.1, read on the forward strand.
GGCTAATGTACAGGTCCTTTGGGTTTATCCTGCTGTTCTTTATGTCAGTCGTGAAGACATCCTTTATACGGTGCATAGTGACAGGCTTTGGCCGTGTCTTGGAAGCAAATACTTCATTACATATTAAATATACCTTCTTTTCTCAACAGCCAAGAATGACTAAGATCTAACACAATTATACACAGAGGTTCAAATGTGGGCTGGAACTGCACAGCAAGACACAATGCAGTAGTCCTCCAGGTGACCCAGAATATTATTTTAATTTTAAAATATTATCATCAGCATAAAAACAAAACATGTAGAACAGCTCTAATTTGAGGATACAGTGCAAAAAGCCATACATACATTACTTAGGCATTAAACAACCCTACAATAGCTGCAATAAATAAAGACCTCTTCAGTTTTCCTAGCCCTTCAATGAAAAGTTTACTTTAAAAAAATGTAAGCCACATCAAAACCTTTGCTTAATAAGGTAACAACAATAAGAACGGAAAGAAAAAAAAAAAAGGAACACGTTCCATTATTTTAGAAGACTCGAATCCTGATGATAATGTGCTCAGCTCTGAATGAAATAATTTACAGATGATCGACATGTATTTCTTAGCAACCTGTGTGCATAAAAAGGTACAATGTATCGTATGATTCCAATTATATGACATTCTGGAAAGGCAAAACTATAGAGAGAGTAAAATAATCAGTGGTTACCAGGAGTTTGGGAGAAAGGGAGAGAGTGACAAATAGGAGGAAGCATAGGAATTTGGGGGAGACAGTAAAAATACTCTATGTGGGCTGGGCGCAGTGGCTCACGCCTGTAACCCCAGCACTTTGGGAAGCCGAGGCGGGTGGATCATCTGAGGTCAGGAGTTCAAGACCAGCCCAGCCAACATGGTGAAACCCCGTCTCTATTAAAAATACAAAATTAGCCGGGCGTGGTGGCATATGCCTGTAATCCCAGCTACTTGGGAGGCTGAGGCAGGAGAATCGCTTGAATCCAGGAGGCGGAGGTTGCAGTGAGTCGAGATCTAGCCATTGCACTCCATTCAGCCTGGGCAACAAGAGTGAAACTCCGCCTCCAAAAAAAAAAAAAAAAATACTCCATATGATATGTAAAGGTAGACAGGCGGCATTATGCATGTATCAAAATCCGCAGAACTGTACAGCACAAAGAGTGAACCTTAATGAATGTACATTAAAAAAACAATCATTAGAAGCCTGGAGATTCCAGAGATAAATGCAGACTATGATAAGTGGATCAAACTGTATTACAAATGTATGCAACATCACTGAAAGAGGTGGGAAGAGAAGGTGCTGACCTAAGTAGCTGTGGAAATGAGTGGCATCTATAAGACTAAAAGCAAAAAGACTTGCACATAAGCCCTGAATTCTAGTTGGTAAAGTTGTTTCCCATGGGGGTACAGGCTAACAATTCTGACACTGCTATACGAGTACACTGGCACTAAACAATTAAGGGCATGGGCCGGGCACGGTGGCTCACGCCAATAATTCCAGCACCTTGGGAGGTCAAGGCGGTTGGATCATGAGATCAGGAGGTTGAGACCCGTCTGACCAACATGGTGAAACCCTGTCTCTACTAAAACTACAAAAATTAGCTGGTCGTGGTGGCACACGCCCGTAATCTCAGCTACTCGGGAGGCTGAGGCAGGAGAACTGCTTGAACCCGGGAGAGGTTGCAATGAGCTGAGATTGTGCCACTGCACTTCAGCTTGGGGGACGGAGCAAGACTCTGTGTTGTAAAACAACAACAACAAAACCAACTAACGACATGAATAGCAGATAGTGGGAGCCAAACTCTCACTGATGGAGTGATAGTCTACAGACAAGCAAGAGGATGAAGCTAGAATAATCCATGTGGTGATGGATTTGAGAACAAACCCACACTGAATGTCAGAGGAGCACAGAAGCCAACTAGAAGAGTTCTTGATAACCAAAGGTGGAAGATTCTGAACAACAAAATCGTTTTGAATTATAACCCAAAGTATGAAATAAATATCCATGAATCCATATTGATAAAAACTAATGATTGAGGCCAGGCGCTGTGGCTCACGCCTGTAATCCCAGCACCTTGGGAGGCCAAGGGGGTGGTGGATCACATGAGGTCAGGAGTTCAAGACCAGCCTGGTCAACATGGTGAAACCCCATTTCTACTAAAAGTACAAAAAAAAAAAAAAAATAGCCAGGCTTGGTGGCAGGCGCCTTTAATACCAGGTACTCAGGAAGTTGAGGCAGGAGAATCGCTTGAACCCGGGAGGCGGAGGTTGCAGTGAGCCGAGATCATGCCATTGCACTCCAGCCTGGGCAACAGAGTGAGATTCTGTCTCCAAACATTAAACAACAACAACAACAACAACAACAAAAACGAACAAACAAAAAAACATGATTGAATAATACATGAGGACGAAGAGACAAATCTCCAGCTAGCTTATGTAAATACTACACTGTCAAGTAAGAAGGAGTATAACTCTCTATTTCTTAGGTGTAGACTGCATGTAGTGACTCCTTTCAAAGAACAGCATGGAAATGGGGAAGGAGTAACTTCACGGTGGAGAAGCCTAACGAACACCACCTCAGCCAGGTGATCGAGGTCAACACTAGTTACAAAGCACATTGACCGTATGTGACATATCTTGATACGATATGAAAATGGTACTTTGTGGTCTTCCACCCCACAACTCATAACCCCAGTATATCATAAGAAAAACACTGGGCAAATTATAGCTGTGTAGTATCCTACAAAATACCTGAGCAGTACCCCACAAAACTGTCAACATCAAAAACAAGGGAAGTCAGAGACACTGCCACAGCTTAGAGGAACCTAAGGAGATGCAGCAACTAAATATAATGCCGTATCCTCGAACAGAAAAAGGACATTGGGTCAAAACTAAGAAAATATTAATCAACTTACTTTAATAATAATATATCAATATCGGCTCACTAATGGCACAAATATATCATGCTAATGTAAGACAGTAACTACATGGGAAAATGGATGTGGGGTAGACAGGATCCCTCTGTACTATCTATTTGATTTCTCTGTAAATCTAAAACTGTTCTAAAAAATAAAGTCATACTATCTGATTTCAAGACTTCCTATAATGCTATAGTAATCTGGCTGGGTGTGGTGGCTCACTTAAGGAACCTCCAGTACTTTGGGAGGCCAAGGCGGGCGGATCACTTAAGGTCAGGAGTTTGAGACCAGCCTGGCCTACATTGTGAAATCCGTCTCTACTAAAAGTAGAAACATTAGTTGGTCATGCTGGTGGGCACCTGTAATCCCAGCTACTTGGGAGGCTGAGGCAGAAGAATTGCTTGAACCTGGGAGGTGGAGGTTGCAGTGAGCCGAGATGGCACCCCTGCACTCCAGCCTGGGTGACAGAGTGAGACTCCAGCTCAAAAAAAAAAAAAAAAAAAAAACCCTACAGTAATCATGATAGTATTCACATATGAACAGAGAAGATGATGAATGGAACAGGAAAGAGTGCAGCAGTAGATTCAGGCGTATCACCAACTGATTTTCCACTAAATATACATATATGAACTTCAGGTTCCAGAAAAAATCTCAGCAGGCCCATTTCTTCCATTCTCACAGCATCCCTATTCACATGGAAGAATGAGAACCTACTAAGGGATCACAGCAATTCCTGAGTGGCTCCTATGAGCAAGGTACTGTTTCCTTAGGCTGGCATGTGAGGCAAGTGTTACTAAAGGTAAAGCTCAACAAGGTTAAGTGGTTTGTGCAAAGTGACACAGCTGAGGAGTGGCAAAGCTGGGTCTGCAGTGCAACCTGTCTGATTCTAGCAGCTTTCTCGCAACATTCAGAAACAAATGTCGAAGAAAGAAAAAGAGGACATCAGCTCAAACATCCCAAGCCTGCCTTGTTTGTCCTGTTTTGTTTTGTTTTTTTAGCTTTGTTTGAAAGATGAGATCACTCATGTTTCCCCCATGTCTTCCAAACTATTAAGTAAATATGCAATGAATAGTTACTAAAATGAACATGTTAGCTTATGAGGCCAAATTTATAATCCAGTTGAGTGTGTCTGTATGTTGTGTATACATTTTACAACAACTTGGGGGCTTTTGCATAGTCAGTGGAATTATTTATTTATATTTATTTATTTATTTATTTTTTGAGACGGAGTCTCACGCTGTCACCCAGGCTGGAGTGCAATGGTACGATCTTGGCTCACTGCAACCTCTACCTCCCGGGTTCAAGCGATTCTACTGCCTCAGCCTTCCAAGTAGCTGGGACTACAGGTGCCCACCACCATGCCTGGCTAATTTTTGTATTTTTAGTAGAGACGGAGTTTCACCATGTTGGTCAGGCTGGTCTCAAACTCCCGACCTCAGGTGATCCGCCTGGCTCGGCCTCCCAAAGTGCTGGGATTACAGGCATGAGTCACCACGCCCGGCCTAGTCAGTGGAATTATTTAAATGCTATTAAAGTAAAACTATGTTATTTCAATTGTTATAAAAACGTACAGTGGTTACTTTTGCTCTGCTGTATCCTGTTGGTTATAATCATGATTATCTAACCTCAAGTCTTGGATCAGAATACAATCCCCCTAGGCCGGGCGCGGTGGCTCAAGACTATAATCCCAGCACTTTGGGAGGCCGAGACGCGTGGATCACAAGGTCAGCAGATTGAGACCATCCTGGCTAACATGGTGAAACCCCATCTCTACTAAAAAAAAGTACAGAAAAACTAGCCGGGTGTGGTGATGGGCACCTGTAGTCCCAGCTACTCGGGAGGCTGAGCCAGGAGAATGGCGTGGATCCGGGAGGCGGAGCTTGCAGTGAGCCGAGATCCGGCCACTGCACTCCAGCCTGGGCAACAGAGCGAGACTCCATCTCAAAAAAAAAAAAAAAAGAATACAACTCCCAATGGTAAGCCGAGGTCATTTGCTAATATTTCCCCACTCACAATTATAGAAAACCCTGTACAATTTTTATATCTCTATTTTATCATTCCAGCTTCTAGAGAGTCTCTCATTAAATATCTAGACCTAAACTAGTAGAACTCAGCTCTCTTTGAAAAACAGCCTGCATTTCAAATCCAATAGGATCTGTCAGCCTGAGAAATTTCCTTTCCTTCTGGACTCAGAAATGCTAACAGGATCACAGCCTTACGCTGCCGTATCTGCCCCTGCTATTGAATATTTAGAGCAAATTCTAATTTCAAATTCTTATAGTTAGAACAGAATATTTACATCTAAAAACAATTAGAGATTGAGAAAGTCTAGAATGTTATTTCTGGGTTCTTCCTCTTGTATCTCAACGAAACAGGCTAGCTTTTTATGAAATTCATCAAGTTTATGTTATTTCTAAGTTAGGTCTTATACTCTGCTTTCATTCAATTTCATATAAATGAATAGTTTCAAAAATAGTTATGATGATGGTAATACCATTTTGAAGCTCTCTAACCATTTTACAAATCATTTATTGTCTCATCTGATCCTCCTGTCAATCTGGAAAAATATACAGGGAGCTGTTAGAGTATTTTATAGATGTCAAAAGAGGCCCACATGGATTACGTAACTTGTCCAAGTTACCCCACTAATAAGTGCTAGGGCAGGAGAAGACGGGTCTCTGGATTTCAATCCGAATGCTTTACTCAGAAGCTCATGCCTCTCCTGTCTCAAATTTCAGGTCTAACTCTAGACTAAACATAGTCTGCATTTTTCTCATTCCTTAGGAACATCACCTTGGTTTCTCCGTATTTCTCTTTCTTATAGGAGATCTCTGACGAAGCCCAGATAGTTGGGTAAAACTGAGATGCTGAGAGATTCAGCACCATGACATCTGTCAGTTAGAAAGCTGAAATTAACCATGTACTCTTGCTTTAAAAATAAATAAATAACTTGAAGAAATTTTCTCTACTTTACAAGAGAGCATTCCTCCTTTGTGGAAAAGTTATCTACCATTTTCTACCCAGTCTTCACACTTCAGACATTTTTTAGGTGTGTTTTCACCTTTCTAAAAGGGGGATGTGAAGGGAAGAGCTCTGTACCAGCACTTTCCAGAGGCAGGGATTTACAGGCAGGTCTCTTAGAGCCACAGTTGGCCCACATATCTTTGATTTTCTGATTATATGTACGTTTTCAATTGCCCTTGTATTTTGTTTATGTATTTTTAAATCATTTACTAATATATCTCATTTTATCCCAACACTGCTTCTTGCATTTCTTTCCAAGCAGAGAGAAGAAATCCAAATACAAAGCACTACACATAATACAGTGCAACTAAAATGAGGTAGGGGCATCCCACTAATTAAATACTTGCTGACTTGAAAATGTCCCAATTTTATAAAATGTATCAATAAAATTGTTCGCTGACATAGAGGAATAAAATACAATGCAAAGTGTCGGCATTGTATTTTATTTTATTTTATTTGCACTTTGCATTGTATTTTATTCCTCTATGTCAGCGAACAATTAATTGCCTCTCAGCTCCAAATTCACCCTTCAATACCTACTCTGCACTAACTAGCTGAACTCTTGAGAATTCCTCCTTTGCCATGAGCATGATGCTAAACTTTAGCAGCAGAGGGCGACAGAGGGAAAATGCCAAAGGAAAGGGTTGCTCCGGAATCTGGGGTGCCTGCGTGTTTTGCTTCTTCCTGCTAATGCGAGGCTGTCTCAGTGACTATGCATACGGAGAATACCCACGGGTGCTCCATCCCAAGTGTGAGCTCAGAGCAGACAACAAGCAGAGCCTCACGAACTCACAGCCTCGGTCTGGTGACCGCCTCGCCATAGCCCTCCTGACACGAACATCACACACCCATCATATAGGGGACTGACATCCATAAGAGACAAAGGGCATTGTAGGGACAAGGCGATTTGGTGGTACAGGGACACTCCGGAAGAGTCTGTCCAGACTGGACCAGGGAGATAAAGGACTCAGGGGAGGGAGGAGTCTCCAATTAAAAGACGAAACTGACAGGTTACCTACAAACACTATCAACACAGAGAGAAATTTCACAATTCTATCAGAGGTATGGGGCACTGGTGGTGAAAGTGTCGATAAAGACAACTAAGCAAAGTTTTAAACAGCAGCAATCAATGACTTTAGAGAAAAGGGCATAAAGAAATAAAATTTAATTGCAGTACACACTGTGGCTCAGTTGTGAATGACATTTACATAGTGATAGAACAATCAACACTGATTGAAGACTGAAAACACTGACATGTGTGCGATGGGGTAAGTGGGAAATGTGTGTGTGTAGGCTTACTTCAAGTTAGATTAACACCTTCCTTAGGAGGAAGTCAACAGATATCAAAGATTGAAAACATTTAAGAAATAGCAGCATATTATTTAGAAATAGAGACATTCAACTAAGTTGACTCTTAAACTTGGAGGTTATGGTGCCAACGCCTTGCAAAAGTTGAACACCACTTTTTTCCCCCACAAGATGGAATCTTGCTCTGTCGCTCAGGCTGGAGGGCAGTGATGCAATCTTGGCTTACTGCAACCTCTGCCTCCCGAGTTCAAGCAATTCTCCTGCCTCAGCCGCCCCAGTACCTGCGATTACAGGAGCTCGCTACTACGCCTGGCTAATTCTTTGTATTTTTAGTAGAGACGGGGTTTCACCATGTTGGCCAGGCTGGTCTCGAACTCCTGACCTCATGATCTGCCCGTCTCGGCCTCCCAAAGTGCTGGGATTACAGCCATGAGCCACCGCGCCCAGCCCACATACAACACTTTTGACTCCCCCAAAACTTAACAGTCTACTGTTAACTGAAAGCCTTATGGATAACATAAACAGTGAATTAACACATATTTTGTATGTTATATGTATTATACATTATATTCTTACAATAAAGTAAGCTACAGAAAAGGAAATATTCAGAAAATCATAAGGAAGAGAAAATATATTTCCAATTTATTAAGTGGAAATGGATCATAATAAAAGTCTTCATCCTCGTTATCTTCACATTAAGTAGGCTGAGGAGGAGGAAGAAAAGGGGTTGTTGGTCTTGTGTCTTGGGTGGTAGAGGTGGAAGAGGTGAAGGAGGTAGAAGGGGAGACAGGAAAGGGAGGCACACTTGGTGTAATTTTATGGAAATACATTGTAATTTGCCTGACATCTTTGCTTTTTCATTTCTCTAAAAATGTTTCTATATGATACCAATCCTTCTTCCACTGTTTGCTTTAGTTTCAGTGCACATTATCACAGAAGGGTCCATGTCATTAAAGAAGTCAAAAGTGGTCTTTTGTTTTTGTTTTTTGTTTTGTTTTGTTTTGTTTTTGAGACAGGGTCTTGCTCTGTCGCCAGGCTGGGGTGCAGTGGCGCAATCTGAGCTCACTGCAACCTCCGACTCCCAGTTTCAAGTGATTCTCCTGCCTCAGCCTCCCGAGTAGCTGGGATTACAGACACGCACCACCACAAAATAAATAAATAAATAAATTTTTGTATTTTTAGTAGAGATGGGGTTTCACCATGTTGGCCAGGATGGTTTCAATCTCCTGACCCTGTGATCCGCCCGCCTCGGCCTCCCAAAGTGCTGGGATGACAGGCGTGAGCCACCGTGCCTGGCCTGTCAAAAGCTTGAATCCCTGAATCCCTGAAATCCCTGTCTTGAATCCCTGAAACCCTTCTGCCAGATGGTTTAGTCAGTTTGTTTTCTGGCACTGCTGCTTCTACGTCTTCTTCCTCATTGTCTGGCACTGGTCTGGAAGCAGACATCTCCATCAGGTCAACTTACGTTAATTACTCTGGTGTGGTGCCTATTAGCTCTTGATTTTCTCCAAGATCCCTACCTTGAAACCCTTCAATCTCCACCCCCACCCCCAGTTTTTTTTTTTTTGTTTTTGTTTTTGTTTTTTTGGCCTTTCCACAATCTCTCTTATGATTTCTTTTGTGGGCTCTGTTGTAAATCTTGTGAAGTCATACAGAACATCTGGACACAGTTTTCTCCAGCAGGAAATTATTGTTTTGGGCTTGATGGCTTCCATAGCTTTTTCTATCATAGCAATAGCATCTTCAATGGTGTCATCCTTCTAGAATTTTGAGACTTTCTATCAGGGTTCTCGTCCACAGCACTGGCAATCCCATAGCTTTTTCTATGATAAAAATAGCATCTTCAATGGTGTCATCCTTCTAGACTTTCGAGATGTTCTATCAGGGTTCTCTTCCATAGCACTGGCGATCGATCCTTTCGGTAGAGTACCACGTAAAATGAGACTTAAAGGTCCTTGTGAACCCCTGATCTAGAGTCTGAATTAGAGACCTTGGGTTTGGTAGCAAGTAGAACACATTGGTGCCTTCAGTGTTAAACTTCTGGGGTTCTGAGTGGCCATGGGCATTGTCCAGTATCAAAAGAACTTTAAAAGGCAGTCCCCTACTGGCAAGGTACTTCCTGACTTCAGGGGCAAAGCATCAATGAAATCGATCTGGAAAAGGGGCTGTTGTTGTCTAGGCCTTCTTCTTGTACAGCCAAAAGATGAGCAACTTTTCGCTTCAAGGCTTGGAGGTTAACAGCTTTAGAGATAAGGGCAGTCTTGATCATAAACCCAATGCATTTGCACAAAACAGAGTTAGCTTAACCCTTCATGCCTTAAATTCTGATGCTTGATTCTCTTCCTTACTAATAAATGTCATGTATGACCTTTGCCCCCACCAGAACAGGTCACTGACCTACCATGAAAATCTGTCAGGCAGATATCCTTTCTCCTCAATAATTTTCTTAATAACATCTGGGAACTTGCCTGCTGCCTCTTAGTTGGCGGAAGTTGCTTCACCTACTATCTTGACATATTTCAAACCAAACCTCTTTCTGAAATTATGAAACCATCCTTTGCGGGCATTAAATTCTCCAGCTTTAGATCAGATCCTTCACTTTCCTTTTGCTTTGTCATTTAATGACATTGCTTTTTCTCAAATCATATTAGAGAGTACAGACATGCCTTTCTTACAGCAATCCTGCACCCACAGAATAGCTGCATTTTCAATATGAGATTAAAAGGTATACGTGCAAGGTTTTTGCACCTGCTGGCATAGCTGCAGTGATGGCTTCATGTATTTCCTTTTCTTATAATTATCCTTATGCTGGATTTATTTATCTTGAAATTGCCGGCAATTGTAGCTGCAGACCTTAGTCTACAGTACATGTCAAGCAATTCAACTTTTCCTTGTAATGTCACAACTTTACTTCTTGTGAGTATTTCCATTGTGAACGACTAGTATCACATTGTATGGGACCCACGGTGTTGTTCAGTGTTTCTATTATTGCACTAAACACAAAAAGTGAGAAGTTCAAGAAGTCACTTTTTTTACTCTGGTAAAAAAAATTTACTGGAGAGATAACTGCTCAGAGATGATTAACATCATACAGCAGCATTTTAAGTGGATACTCACAACATCTGAGCTCACCTCAATAGCAACAGGAGGTGACTATGAAATTACTGCATTATCACAGTATGTATTACAGTTCATTTTATGCAGTATGATTTAATACTGCATCTTTCATGGCAGGGTGCGGTGGCTCATGCCTGTAATCCCAGCACTTTGGGAGGCCGAGGTGGGTGGATCACGAGGTCAGGAGATCAAGACCATCCTGGCTAATGTGGTGAAACCCCGTCTGTACTAAAAATACAAAAAATTTAGCCAGGCGTGGTGGCGGGCGCCTGTAGTCCCAGCTACTCGGGAGGCTGAGGCAGAAGAATGGCTTGAACCCGGGAGGCGGAGCTTGCAGTGAGCCGAGATCTCGCCACTGCACTCCAGCCTGGGCGACAGAGCGCGACTCCATCTCAAAAAAAAAAAAAAAATACTGCATCTTTCCATTTGTTTACATTTCTGTCCACTGTGAAGGGTGCCATACATGATTTGTAAGTGTTTGTGTGCATTTGTTTTGATAAATTTTAACTTTGTAAGTAGATCTGTGTATATTTTACAGTAGGAAATGATAAAATAGACTAGCATCTGCATATATTTTTAGCGTTTATTACATACCTAACTTTTTCTTAATTGTTTTCAATGTTTCTAGATTATACAATTCATCTGAGAGATTTTACAAATTGTCACAAATCTCTAAAAAATTTTCCAATATGTTTACTGAAAAAGATCCATGTATAAGTGGAGCTGCATAGTTCCTGGGTCAAGTGTATATTGGACTATAGACACTTTACTATAAACCACTAAAAGAATCAGAAGCACTGTTTCTGGGGGGTTAAGACTTGGAGGCTAGAAGAGCTGCTTCTCCTAAGTTGCCTAATTGTGATTTTTCATACTATGTAGAGGTATTATTTTGATAAAAGTGAAAATTAAATGTTAAAAAATTAAGTCCAAAGAAGAATGTTAACTGAATAATAAATAGGTCAATATGACAGAAATCACAAAGGCCTTAGAAGCCCTGCTTAGGCAATGACGAAGCACTGAAAGGTTTTAGCAAACAAATCCCATGATCAGAACTATATTTTTAATATATGTAATTTTTAAAATAGAGACAGGGTCTTGCTATGTTGCCCAAGCTGGTGTCGAATTCCTAACCTCAAGCGATCCCCCTGCCTTGGCCTCCCAAAGTGCTGGGATTAAAGGCATGAACCACCTCACCTGGCCCCAGCACTGTATTTTACAAAGAATAGGAAGGAGATAGACAAAACAAAGCATCAACAGAAAGAAAGAGAGCTTGAATCAAAAACAACAACAAAAACTACAACCAAACAACAGAAATGTGTCGACGAAAAGAGTCAAATGCTATAAAATATTTGAAGAGATTTGTTCTGAGTCAATTATGAGTGACCATGGCTACGTCACGGCTCTCAGGAGATCCTGAAAACATGTGTCCTAGGTGGTTGGGGTGCAGCTTGGTTTTACACATTTTAGAGAGGCATGAAACATCAATCAAACACATTTAAGAAATACATTGGTTTGGCCCAGAAAGGCGGGACAACTCAAAGCAGGGGGCGGGCAGCTTTCAGGCTACTGGTGAATTTAAACATTTTCTGGTTGACAATTGGTTGAGTTTGTCAGGTTAAGATCAAGATTGTGGAGACCAAAGTTCTTTTGAAGTCTTACAGTAGCTGCCCTTAGAGACAAGAGATGACACATGTTTCCTATTCAGATCTTAGTTAAATCTCTTTAGGATTGGGAGGGTTTGCGGGAAAAAAAAGGTCCAGCTATGTTAATAGAGATTCTTTACAGATGCAAATGTTCCCCCCACAAAGAACAGCTTTGCAGGGCCATTTCAAAATACGGCAAAGAGACACGTTTTGGGGTAAAATATTTTGGTTTTCTTCCTTGTCTTGTAGTGTTATGCCAGAGTCAGGTTGGAAAGTAAGTCATGATATATGTAAAAATAAAACCCATCTGACGAGAATTTATGATTTATGGGGTATGACTCCCCAGACCCTTTATATAGGAATTTGGGGAAGATTAAAAAAAAATCGGAGTTTAGTCCTCAAATGTCTGGCGAACACCACACTGAACTGAGGAAACAGCACTCTGGACTCTTGTTTGTGGTGGGAAGGTCAGAAGGGTATAAGCGGTGATCACTATAAGGATGCCTCAATCTTTATCCATCTAGTAATTCTCTATAAATCAGTTATCCGCAGGAAAGGGATGGCCAGTGAGGTAGTCATAAACATCACAGTCTTGCTTGTAGAATACCATATCTCGTATCTGGATAAAAACCACCCTGGGTTATGAATCAGTCTTACAAGAGCTTTCACCTAGTATGGAGTTTTAGCCATGTCTCCATCAGACCACGCTTGAGTAAACTGACCATCAAAGTTCTGGACCTAAGACCTGAGAAGCCAAACCTTGGAAGTAATGATGCTTGGATTAAAAACCGCAAAGCCACGCTTACTCATACACCCTTTCACTCACCAGGGCTCTGGCCTACGTGTTTAGTAACATAGACTCAGGAATGTCAGGTTAACTTTCTTTATAACATAGCTACAAAAAGATGGAACAGAGAAAATGGGGTAGACAAGGTTTCTGGATTTCGGGAAGACATGTAACAAAAGAACGGAAGCCATTACTCCTGTGATTAATGAATCAGAAACACCCTCTTCCAGATAAGTCTACGTGAGGGTGCTATGCAGGTCCAGGAGAACTGGGGATTCTGAGAAATAAGAAAAGACGTACACTAGGAACAGAAGAAAGAATCGTTATCTACTGGAATGCACTCGGGCCAAGCCACAAACTGGAAATCAGAGTTAAGTCCAGGTTGCCCCTGGCCCCACCCACTGCTCAGAACCTCGCTATTTCAAGTGTGGTCCTCAGCCAGCAGCAGCTACTGCCCCCCGCACCCCCCGCCCCCACCAGAGCTGGTTAGGCATGAAGAATCTCAGGCTCCACACCTCAAATCTAACAAATCAAAATCTTCATTTTAACAAGATATCACCTGGGGGTGATACCTATGCCCATTAAGTTTGGGAAGCACCAACTTAGGAGAGAAAGGAGTCTTTCCGGTGTCTGCCTTCCCCCCCATGGTGCCTGCAGGCGTAGAAACTAGGCAAACACCTGGTGTTTGAAGCTGTCTAGATAGTAACAGAATCATTTGTATACCATCAAAGTGCTAAGGAGAATCTGGCAACTATGTATCTTCTGGAAAAGGCACTGATTCCAGGACACTCAATTATTTCTTAGGAGCTTGATTTTGGGAGTTAAATAAGAACACAGCATGAATCACGGATTTCTCTTTATAGCCGCCTATTTTATTTAAACAAAAAATGCTAAACATTAATTTTAGTTGTACTTAATTGAATAATTTCTCGGGGGAATAGTTCAGGGAGAGTTTAAAACTGCCTGTTTCCAAAAGCCATTACAAATTGGCATATACTATTATGTCACCGTGCCAACCAAAACAGCACACTTTAATGTCCCTGGGGCCGCCTTCACTCCAGATGTGTTCAGAACTCCTAGTAATATAATGCAGGCAAAAACCATACTTACACGAAGTCGTGTTTTGAATATCCTTTTCCAATTATCTGGAATGAGATAATAGAGCCCTAATTGGAAGCACGGGGGGGGGGGGGGGGGGGAAGCCAGGTCAGTGGTTCCTCCCTTGTGAATGCTTTTATTAGTGAAAACTAAAACAGTCTGTACAAGAGTAAAAGAAATCTCCTTTGCCACAGTTAATCGTTGGAACATCTATAAACTTAGAAATTGCCCCATGGTTACCTCTAATTAGCCAGCTGATTTTTAAAAGATTGATCTTGTCTTTTCCTATGAATCGTAAGCACGAAAGGATTGGGGGTGGGGGAGGGAGAAATGGAATGCAAGGGATAGAAATCCAAAAACCACTTTGGCAAGAGAACAGACCAAAGTGATGGCTGTGCAGGCGTTACTCCCTCTACCTTCATCCCACCCACATATCTTCCATTCTGTTTCATGCTTGCAGTACGGATGCTGAATTTCTTTCATTTCTGACTAATAATGGTCATAACATCACTACCAGACAAGTCATCATTGCTTATTATTGATTTGTTCATTTGTATTTCAAATTATATCGGTCGATAAAGAATCATCTGTTTATTCTCAAAGCAGGTATAAGTAAAAATTAAACAGCGAATTTTACACTTTTTGCTAAAACTGTACGTTTCCTTCCTTACCATTCATTATCTAATAGAGTTTACATTTAAGTCAAATAAGTATTTTTGTACAAATCAGCATTTCTCTTCCATTGCAGCGGAGACTAGCTCCCATACGTTATAAGTAACGTGCCATGCAATCAGGCACGCTCAGTGACTGGAGTTGTCTATTTTCACAGATGTCACAGAGAAGCCATCTGAAAAGCTACGCATAGCACAGCTGTTCTTGGCTGTTAGCAAGATAAACTTGGAAACCTTGTTCTCTAAAATGTTCAAAATTGGAATGGGTTTTCCAAATGTAAATTAATTACCAAATTCCATGTGTTGACAAGCAAACACTCTAATGTTTATGTTTCAACTTGACAAAAGAAATTTAAGCATATTATCCATAAACCTCTAAAGGAAACAAACTCCATGTATTAACTTCATTACATTTTTTCCCTAAAATGTTTAAAAAACATTATCATGAGATGTAATATGCAAAGAGAAAAGCAAAACTTATGTGTACAGTTTAACAAACGGTTACACAGCAAAACCAAGCAGTCTCAAAAAATCTCAACTCATTTACTCCATGGGCAATCAACAAACATTTACAATACGCCAGGCACTGTGTTAGGTGCTAATGTGAACACTTAGCAAGTATTACTTGTTAGCATTATTTGCTCAAATAACAACCACCGCAAAGTCCATAATTCTTACCTACCTGAGTTTCAAGGCAAACAAATATATACTTTATCATGTGGACAAGGAGCATTTTCCTCCAATAAATCTACTCTAGAGGTTTGTACTCTTGGGATACTTAACAATATATCACTTCTGAAAGGACCACAAGAAAGGGCTTGGTGGTCAGTAACACCCAGATGTGAACTTTTCTCTCTGACCTATACTAGCAGTGAATGATGTTCTCAGTGTCTCTCTGATTAACCCTTGAAGTCAGGCCTCTTCCTCCAGAACAAAGGCTTCCCCACTTGGGAGCTGCTTAGAACTTTTCCCAAGCACCTTGCAAAGTGTCTTATTTTTCATACTGTGCTTAGATCTGAAAAAAGTCTTTGTTGTAGCTTGAAGACACTAAAATCCCTGGCTATAAAACTAATGTTCGCAATACCAGGAAAAACACAATCCATAGCTTTGCTTTAAGAGAGACTGTTTTGCCTAATTAATCACAAAGTTTTCAAGTAAACTTCGTTGGTAAAATTCTCAAAAGCAGTTCAGCTGTTTCCAAATTGCACATCAGAAAAATTCCTATGTTACATAGTCTGGGATAATCAATGTTAAAACAATATACATAACAGGATCATTTCCTCACTAGGTTCCATTTCTGTCAGGAAAGGAGGGAGAATTTTAAGCCAAAATAGTAATTCAAGCCAATAATCTGCAAACTTGGTTGTACAAGATGATTCATTGGAATGTGGAAAGAAAATACCGACATTTCCATTAATATGCTGCATTTACTCCTTAATCTCTCAGCCTTTTTAGAAGCAAGGTAACATATAGAACAGTAGTATATATAATTTTCCAAATACAATTATAAAAATATTCGAGACGGTTGCTCATAAATTCTACTAAGGGGATGCATGATCTAAAAATGTTGGAAGTCACTGTATTAAAAGTGGTATAGACAAGCTATAAAAGAATACAAGTATATGGAACCCAAAGCTAAAAAGTTAAATATCTTTGTCATTATTCGAGAAAATATCAAAGTCCTAATAGTAAAAAGTGAGTATTCAGTCAACTTGAGTTGAGGGAGGATTAAAAAATACACAAATACATAGTCCAAGGAACATGGCGGTAAGATGCTAATATTAGGGAGACTGGGGTGAAGGAGGTAAGAAAGCTCTTTGCATTATTTTTGCAACTTTTCTACAAATCTAAAATTGGTTCAGAATAAACACTTAAAGTGACTAATCACAGCAGCAAATTTTACTTTATTTTATTATTATTATTATTTTTGAGACGGAGTTTCACTCCTGTCACCCAGGCTGGAATGCAATGGTGCGATCTCGGCTCACTGCAACCTCTGTCTCCCAGGTTCAAGTGATTCCCCTGCCTCAGCCTTCCGAGTAGCTGGGATTACAGGCATGCGCCACCACGCCTGGCTAATTTTGTATTTTTAGTAGAGACAGGGTTTCTCCATGTTGGTCAGTCTGGTCTCAAACCCCTGACCTCAGGTGATCCACCCACCTCGGCCTCCCAAAGTGCTGGGATTACAGGTGTGAGCCACCACACCCAGCCTCATAGCAGCAAATTTTAAAAATTACCCTAAAAGGGAAGTTACTCGTGTGCATTCCCCCACACCCAGGCTCTCTGTTCTGTGCCATAGATCACCATAACTGATGTGCTCTCGACATTATCTCAGAGCCCTCATTCTTTTCAGCATTTGAGAGTTTCTGTCAAAACATATTTGTTCACAGAGTGCTTTCTGCATGTAAATATAATTTGTCTTCGGAGTTCTGATAGAAGATAAAAATAGGTTGAGAACTGCCGAACTATAGATTCAGGGGTGTAAAGGAAGTAAAGAACGGGCATGATCAAAGAAAAAACTAATGAGGATTTCAGAACATGATTAGATGTTTGCTTTAGGAAGAAAAGTTGCAATAGGACAAAGGGTGCCTACTTAATAGTAACTGGACACTATGTGTCAGATACTGGGCTAAGTCCTAGACGTATAAGAATGACTGATGGAGGCCGGGCGCGGTGGCTCAAGCCTGTAATTCCAGCACTTTGGGAGGCCGAGATGGGCGGATCACGAGGTCAGGAGATCGAGACCATCCTGGCTAACACGGTGAAACCCCGTCCCTACTAAAAAAAAAATACAAAAAACTAGCCGGGCGAGGTGGCGGGCGCCTGTAGTCCCAGCTACTCAGGAGGCTGAGGCAGGAGAATGACGTGAACCCGGGAGGCGGAGCTTGCAGTGAGCTGAGATCCGGCCACTGCACTCCAGCCTGGGCGACAGAGGGAGACTCCGTCTCAAAAAAAAAAAGGATGACTGATGGAGACACAACCCAACCCTCAAGAAGCTTACTAGAGAAAAAAACACCAGAGAGGAGGCTGTGCAATAGCACTGAGAGGTAACAGGGAGCTGAACTAGGCCATTGGTGGAAGACAGGCCAAGAGCAACATCGGGGAACGGAACTCACCCAAACTGTCATGAGTAGGAAATTCTTTTCTCACAGGCAGACAGACCAAGGCTAAGTGGGTATTTTCACTGGAGACAGAGAGAATGGCAGTTCCACCCCCCTACTCTGTTACTGCACATCAACTGGCAAGCACTGACCAAAGGTAAAATGTGGACCCACAGGTTGACGACCTAGGCTGATAGCTGGGGGACATGGGGACATGGAGCTGTGATTCTTGGGAATTCTTAGGAACACAGCTGTGAACGTAAATGATACCTGTTTCTCAAGACTTGTAGGTTATTTACATTTGTGTATCCAGAAAAGGGCTTCCTGAGCATCAGATTGTAATTCCACAGATAGGAGCTAAGGGTTTTCAATGGTAGCCTTTATCTCTCCATTGTTTTTTCTCCCCTACTCGTATCTACCTCAGATCTAAAGAAACAAGCTTCAATCCTTGAGAAACTACCGCCAAGTTTCCAGTGTTTCAACTATTCCGACACCTCCACACCTCCTATATCCACAGAACAAACAGATGAATACAAAGAAGCCAGAGAACAAGGGCATCTGAGTGAAGGTGGGGCCAAGTGTAACTGTGAGAAGCAGTCTGCCAAGACAGATGGAGGGCTGTGCTCGTGTATACCTCAACAGAAAAAACTTGCAGGGACAGCCGTAAATATATGTATGTATGTACGTATGTATGCATGCAATCCATCCATCCACCCACCCACCCACCTATCCACTCAACCATCCACCCATCATCCATCCACCCACCTATCTGTCCATCCATCAATCCATCCATTCATCCATCCCTCCGACTGTCCATCCATCCGTCTATCCACCCACCCACCCAACCCACCTATCCACTCAACCATCCACACATCTATCCAGCCAATCATCCATCCACCCACCTACCCTTATGGCCATCCGTCCATCCATCAATCCATCCATCCATCCATCTATCCATCCCTCCGTCCCTCCGTCCATCCATCCATCCATCCGTCCATCCACCCATCTGTCCATCCACCCACCTCCCCAACCCACCTACCACTCAACCATCCACCCATCTATCCAGCCAATCATCCATCCACCCACCGACCCATCTGTCCATCCATCAATCCATCCATTCATCCATCCCTCTGTTCGTCCGTCCGTCCATCCATCCATCCGTCTATCCACCAACCCACCCAACCCACCTATCCACTCAACCATCCACCCATCTATCCAGCCAATCATCCACCCACCCACCTACTCATTTGTCCATCCATCCATCCATCCATCCATCCATCCATCCATCCATCCATCC
>NC_045449.1:9384637-9385369 GCF_002776525.5 Piliocolobus tephrosceles
TCCATCCATCCATCCATCCATCCATCCATCCATCCATCCATCCATCCATCCATCCGTGAAAGCAAATGCCAGCATCCAAGAGGTGACAAAAATGCAGCACAGACTCCTGAGTGAGGGTAAGTGGTAGCTACAGAATTTCCCTAAGAAAGGCACAGACAGCATCAGTCAAATTGGAGGGAAGGAGCTGGAACACTGCTTCTCAAACTCTCTGTGGTGCAGACCATTTTTTTTTTTTTTTCATTTTCAATCTGTCACAGACAAAAGCTTTTGCAAAATACAACAAAAATGATTTAATAGGAAAATTAAATTTTTTAAAAACCCACAAAATGCAAGCCCATTAACAGCATAATTGGATGTCATGGCAATACCAAATGTTATAAAAGTCTGAATTCTTATTCTCAGTGTTGTACTTACCTCATTGCAAACTGGTAACAAACAGCTCAAGGACAGGCATTTGTCTCGTAACCATGCTTTGGGCTAGGGGACTTACGTGAAGGCGAGCTGACAGAGTAAACTGTCTGAGGCGCTCACTGAGAACTAGAGCTGATACCCGGGTGTCACAGGGTGAGACTGCTCTACCCAGGGTCAACCACAAGAACCAATCAGGCACAAATCTGTTTGTGTCTGTTTTCTATCTTCTTTCTTACCCAGTCATAAAACACAGCTTTTGATACTTGCTTTGTTTAGAAACTGATGCCCGAGTTCTGCATTTTTTTTTTTTTTTTTTTTTTT
>NC_045449.1:9385469-9441189 GCF_002776525.5 Piliocolobus tephrosceles
GCCACTGCGCCCGGCCTGAGTTCTGCATTCCACCCCATCCCACAGCCTGAAGGACAATAGGCCTCAATACACAGCTGTAACAAGGTTGGTGGACAACAGCCTCTTTTTCCAGCATCTTCAAACCTCTTTTCCTTTCTCCAGGCATCTTTCCTTCTGCCTTTAAACACATCAGCCTGGGTTCCTCTCCATGTGTCATAACCTAATTATAAAATGGAACCTCAAGATGCTTCACTTGATATTGATGCCCTCCCTAGTGTTCTCCTGTGTTAGTTTGCACCTTCCTTTCGTTAACACGTTCCTGGTATCTGTAGCCTCAAATAAGGTCCTAGAACCTGGCTTCTACTCTACATACTCCAGTGAACCCATCAGTGACCCTGGGACATGACTGTTACAAAAGCAATGGCTTTTCTTCTGGATCATCTTATCCAGCTTCTTTGCGGCTTTTGAAACAGGCTGTTCGCCCAGCCTTTGAAAACTCTCATCTACAAATCCCAAGATAACACACTAACCCATTTCCAGCTTCTATGCTGGCATCCTTTCTTCTTTTGGAGTTTTTTCAAGTCTTTGTCCTGGCCCCTCTTGCTTGTAACAGTAATGAGTTCTCCTGGATTTATTTACAACTTTATAATGAACCCCACTTGGGCCACTCCAGGCAGTCATTTCCCTTGAGCGCTCATTCCCTATCTCCAAGTGTCTCCGGAGCTGTGCTGATGTGGTTTCCTGTTACATTATACCCACTTCTCAGCCCTGGTTGCACATTAAAAGCATGTGGGCTCTTGTAAGTCATACCTTACCTAGGCTTCATTCTCAGAGATCCCGACTTGATTGGACTCGGGTGAGATGATGACATTGAGACAAAGGTAGCATGGCTGACTCCATCCTGCTTCTAGCCTCACAGGCTGGCTGTCCTTGCTCAGTCCTGGACACAGGCCAAATTAACTATGGGAGGAATTTAGTTTGTAGTTTAATTTTTTTTTTTTTTTTTTTTTTTTTTTAAGACGGAGTCTTACTCTGTCACCCAGGCTGGAGTGCAGTGGCGTGATCTCGGTTCACTGAAACCTCCACCTCCCAGGTTCAAGCAATTCTCTGCCTTGGCCTCCCGAGTAGCCGGGATTACAGGCGTGTGCCACCAAACCTGGCTAATTTTTGTATTTTTAGTAGGGACAGGATTTCACCATCTTGGCCAGGCTGGTCTTGAACTCCTGACCTACTGAGCTGCCTACCTTGGCCTCCCAAAGTGCTAGGATTACAGGCATGAGCCGCCACACCCGGCCTGCAGTTTAATTTTTAAACCAGGATGATAATAGTTATTTCCCTAAAACAAACCCCCTCCTTGCTCAGGGACTGAAACCACCTTTGGAAAAAAACTAATGAAATCCCATGAGATTAGGATTATGCAAGGGGCTTGAATTCCACTAAAATGTAGGCATAGTTAGAGGAAAACCAGCCACTGTATTGGAGGTCACAAGATTTCTAACTCTCCCAATTGTTCCGATAGATTACATCACCATTGTAGAACTCAAGATTGATCTTTTGAGATGTTTTTCAGATTTTTGCATTCTGGCAACCAACTGTCTCGACTCAGACCTGTGACTCATGACTCAGCAGGTCCTGTGGCCCCCTACCTAGAGGCTGACTCAGTGCACAAGGACTGTTTTCCACACCCCTATGTGTTCCCCTCCAGCCAATCAGCAGCGCCCATTACCTAGGTCCCTGCCTACCAAACTATTCTTGAAAACCCAAGCTTTCTGGAAAGCTGATCTGAGTCATCAATTTCTGTCCTTCTGCTTGGTTGGCTCTGCATCAAACTCTTTCTCTATTGCAGTAACGCTGTCTCAGTGAATTGGTTTTGTCTGTGTAGTGGACAAAAAGAACATGTTGGGTGATTACACAGGTAGGGCCAAAGCCTTAGTTTTTTTTTTTTTTTTTCATTTAATGCTAAGCCTATAAAACCATTGCCAAGGACAATGCTTCTCAAATTTAGATGCACACTGGAATCACCTAGAGGAGCTTTAAAATTCCAGATGCCTGTTTCCTACTCCCAGGAATTCTGATTTAGTTAGTTGGGGTATAATAAAAAATCTATTTGTCTTTGTCCCCAGCTCCTGGCACAAAGCTCCTAAAACTCTTGCAATTTCCTTACTAATAGGAGTGTCTTTTGTTATTCATAACAAACCCCTCATTAAGTCTGCTGTATAAACATATCTGAGTTTATGCTAAGGAGGTGACCTTCAGTGGGGCCCTAGATAGCTTCAGGATGCAGACTTGTCTCCAGAAGGAACCAACCATGTGATTAGAGAGTTGGATCTTTCAGTCCCCAAACCCAACCTCTAAGGAGGTGGGTGAGTCAAACTGGAGACCGATGTCAATCACAAATGGCCAACAATGTAACCAATCATGCCTACGTAATGGAACCTCCACGAACACCCCTAAATGATGGGACTCAGAGAGCTTCTGAGTAGGCAAATGCATCCCTGTGCCAGAAGGGGGTCACATGCTGACTCCACGGGGACAGGAGTTCCTGCGCTTGGGACCCTTCTGGACCTTGCCCTAAGTGCCTCTTCATCAGGCTGTTCCTTGTATCCCTGATAACAAAATAGTGTAGCATTTTCCTGAGTTCTGTGAGTTGTTCCAGCAAATCATCAGACTCGGCAGAAGGTTGTGGGAACCTCCAGTTTGTAGCCACCTTGGACAGAAGTACAGGTGAACTGGAGACCCAGTGCTTGCAACTGGTATCTGAAGTGAGGGCAGCCTTGTGAGACAGAGCCCGTCAACCTGTGGAGTCTGATGCTAATTAGAGCCAGAATTGAACTGGATTGTAGCACAGCCAAATGATGGCAAGGAATCAAAGAAGTGGTGTTGGAAAAGCCACCGCATATTTGTTGTCAGGAGGGAAAAACAACTCATTGCTATAGGGTGCAGCCCAGACATTAGGATTTTAGAACTCTCAAGATGATTCTAACGTGCAGTGAAAGTTGAGTAAGCACAGGATACATCCCCTTTAGGAGATGGTTCTAACGATGTGCCAGCAGAGACAAGCTAAGAGGATTTAGTCAAGAAATTAAGTGCAAGGGACTACTTTCTCCTCAGAGAATGCCCTTTTACCAGGTTCTGTCCATTTTTCTAAAAAAAAAAAAATAGGCCAGGCACAGTGGCTCACGCCTGTAATCCCAGCACTTTGGGAGGCCGAGGTGGGCAGATCACGAGGTCAGGAGATTGAGACCATCCTGGCTAACACGGTGAAACCCTGTCTCTACTAAAAATACAAAAAATTAGCCGGGCATGGTGGCGGGTGCCTGTAGTCCCAGCTACTCAGGAGGCTGAGGCAGGAGAATGGCTTGAACCCGGGAGGCGGAGCTTGCAGTGAGCTGAGATGGCACCACTGCACTCCTGTCTGGGCAACAGAGCATGACTCTGTCTCAAAAAAAAAGGGGGGGGTGTGGAGGGACATTTGAGAATTAATGCTTTCATTTTTTGCCCCCTCCCCCATTTTTCTTTCTTTTTTTTTTTTTTTTAAAGAGATGGACTCTGTCACCTCTGGCTAGAGTGCAATGGCACCATCACCGTTCACTGCAGCCTCAACCTCCTGGGCTCCAGCAATCCTACCACTTCAACCTCCTTAGTAGCTGGGACTACAGACCTGTGCCATTTTTAAATTGTTTTATAGAAATAGGGTTCTCACTATGTTGTTCAAGCTGCTCCAGAACTCTTGGCCCCAAGTGATCCTCCTGCCTCAGCCTCCCAAAGTCCTGGGTAGAGGTATGTATCACCATGCCCAGTTCATTATTTTATTAAAAATTTTTTTCTGGCCGGGCGCAGTGGCTCAAGCCTGTAATCCCAGCACTTTGGGAGGCCAAGATGGGCGGATCACGAGGTCAGGAGATCGAGACCATCCTGGCTAACACAGTGAAACCCCGTCTCTACTAAAAAATACAAAAAACGAGCCGGGCGAGGTGGCGGGCGCCTGTAGTCCCAGCTACTCGGGAGGCTGAGGCAGGAGAATGGCGTAAACCCGGGAGGCGGGGCTTGCAGTGAGCTGAGATCCGGCCACTGTACTCCAGCCTGGGTGACAGAGCGAGACTCCGTCTCAAAAAAAAAAAAAATTTTTTTTTCTTAGACACAGGGTCTCACTATGTTGAGGTCGCCCAAGGTGATCTCAGACTCCTGGCCTCAAGTGATCCTCCCACCTCAGCCTCCCAAGGAAGCCGGGATTGTATAGGCATAAACCACCATTAATTGCTTTGATTTAGAATTAATGGTTTCGAATTTACCTTATAAGAGGCCAATTAAATTCAATCACCTTTTCAACAAGGTGTGTTTTGGGGAGTGGACTACAGATCCCAGAAAATACATGGGACTAGCTAGGATTATTCACAGGAGAAAGGTGGAAGCTGAATTTCAACAGCAAAAATGACAACAAATGGGAGGTAGATATTAAGTATTAGGAATGCTCTAAGAATTCCAACAGCTTCTTACATTGCAGGGTGAAAACCTTTCTGTTAGCAGAGTTGGTCACTGGGTCCATAAACGGTCATGGCCTCAGGATGAGACTCCAAACTTAACCTCCACTGAGAAGACTGTGTTTTCTGAGCTCATTGAGCTCTACTTTGCTCTTACGGACCTCAATTTTACTTAAAACAGGTGGTGAGAAGAGTGAGCAGAAATACATATCCGGTCTAACTGCAAAATCCTGTGAGATTCACGGAAACTTCAGAGGAAACAGGAAATTATCTATGTAGAAATCTTTTCTTTTGACATAGGCTAACTTTTCAGTAATGGTGTAAAGGTTACCCTCATTGCCCATTTGACTAAACTACCATGGTATTGTACAGTGGCATTAAACTATCAAGAACCAATCTGCGGAACCCACTTAAACCCGTTCTGAAATACTAGTGCTGGGCTGTTTAGATGAATTAGTCACACTTCTCACAGTCTCTCTTACAACATTCTTGGTGAAAAATTAGAAAAGCATGAGCTCAACGCCTATTCTTAGATGGGTAACCCCACGGCACAGGGACCACACTCAGGAAATATTCGTTGACTGAAGGAGTCCTGGGAACTCATCAATTATACTCAACATCAGCCCCCAGGGACTCAGAAACCCTTGCCCACAGCAGCTGCCCTGAACCTCTGCAGTTCTCTGAAGCCTGTGACCCCACAGGCACCTCCATTTTTCTCAGCAGGTGTTCTCATCAATTATTTCCTAAAGGGCAAGGCTCTGCCAAGTTAGTTCTCTTCCTTCCACTGGTAATCTTACCTATAGGTGCCTATCAGTTCCATTCTAAATGTCCCCTCTCCTCCTCCAGGGAGGACCCTCACTTATCTGCTGCCACCGTGGCCCACCCACAGCACTCTCCTGCATCTTCACCTTCTTGGTTCTGGCCCGTTTCTCAGTCCATAGACATGCTCCAGCCTCTCCATTCTATTAAACCAGCCCTCACGCTCATGCTTACTAAGCTTCCTTCTTCCTTTCAACACCAACCCTCTTGAGAGGTTAAGTCTACAATTCTGTCCCCACAACTTGAATCCTCATACGCTCACAACCCACTACAACTGAGCTTGAGGCGCGATTATTCTGGGGACAGTGTTCCTGCTGAGGTAATCAGTGACCTACTTGAAAATTCCAATGGCTTATTTTCAGTCTTCAGTCTATTGATGAGGGTTTGCACTCTTGTTTTACTCAACCAGAACAGAGTCTCTCAACTTAGAGTTGTGGACGGTCATTTTCCTAGGCAACATTTACGTGCATGTGTGTAAGTACATTAGGGGGTGGAAATGGAGACGAGTCCCAGTGTTCTACCAGTTTCTCAGAGGACTCCATGACCTCCCCCAAAATGAAGAAACACAACTGGACTATTGCAATAGCCTCCTAATTCGTTTCCCCGACTCGAGTCCTTGCATCTCAATCCTATACCTGTCCCTAACCTAACCTTCGCATTATTATAAATTTTTTTTTGGCTGGGCACGGTGGCTCACACCTGTAATCCCACCACTTTGGGAGGCTGAGGCAGGCAGATTACCTGAGGTTGGGTGTTTGAGACCAGCCTGACCAACATGGAGAAACTCCGTCTCTACTAAAAATACAACATTAGTCGGGCGTCATGGTGCGTGCCTGTAATCCCAACTACTAGGAAGGCTGAGGCAGGAGAATCGCTTGAACCCGGGAGGCGGAGGTTGCGGTGAGCCGAGATCGTGCCATTGCACTCCAGCCTGGGCAACAAGAGCAAAACCCCATCTCAAAAAAAAAAAATTTTTTTTTTTGCAGATCATCCAGGCCAGAGCTGGCACACCTTCTCTTGCTGTAAAAAAGGCTTATAATACAATGTATCAGAATACAGCCATGCTTATGCCTTTACATGGTTTCCCTGGCTGCTTTATCCTGTCCCCTGCTCCTGGGTATGAACTAGGTGTTCTTTTATTGAGGTGAAATTCGTATAACATGAAATTGGCCATTTTAAACTGAACAAATCAGTGGCATTTAGTACATCCGCAACACTGAACCACCACCACCCCCATCTATTTTCAAACTCTTCTTTCTTCACTATGAAAGGAAACCCATACCCATTAAACAGCTGCTCCCCCATGGCTGCCTGACACGATTTGGCTCTGTGTCCTCACTCAAATCTCATGTCAAATTGTAATCCCCACATGTTGAAGGAGAGGCCTGTTGGGAGGTGACTGAGTCAGGGGGTGAACTTCCCCCATGCTGTTCTGATCGAGTTCTCAAAGATCTGGCTGTTTGAAAGCGGAGCACCTTCCCCTTTGTTCTCTCTTCCTCCTACTCCAGCCATGTAGGACGTGCCAGCTTTCCCTTTGTCTTCTGCCATGATTGTAAGTTCCCTGAGGCCTCCCCGTGCCATGCTTCCTGTGAAGCCTGTGGAACCATGAGCCAATCAAAACACTTTTCTTTATAATTTACCCACATTCAGGTAGTTTTTTTTTTTTTTTCTTTTGAGACAGAGTTTCACTCTTGTTGCCCAGGCTGGAGTGCAAAGGCGTGATCTTGGCTCACTGCAACCTCTGCCTCTTGGGTTCAACCAATTCTCCTGCCCCAGCCTCCCGAGTAACTGGGATTACAGGCATGCACCACCACACCCGAATAATTTTTGTATTTTTTTAGTAGAGACAGGGTTTCGCTGTGTTGGCCAGGCTGGTCTTGAACTCCTGACCTCAGGTGATCCACCCACCTTGGCCTCCCAAAGTGCTGGGATTACAGGCGTGAGCCACCATGCCCGGCCAAGGCCATCTCAGGTAGTTCGTTACAGCAATGTGAGAACATCCCCTCTCCCTAGCTCCTGGCATCACCAATCTGAGTTATGGCTCCATGGATTCACCTGGTATAGATATTTCATATAAATGGAATCATACGATACGTGGCCTTTTGTGTCCAGCTTCTTTCACTTGGCAGGATGTTTTCAAGGTTCATCCGTGTTGTTCCATGTGTCAGTATTCATTCCTATTTATGGCTGAATAATATTGCATTGTACGGATATGCCACATTCTGTTTCTGCAGCCATGGCTGCTTTTGCACTATAACTGCAATGGTGAATAGCTGCAACACAGATCACACGGCCTGACCCGCAAAGCTTACTATCTGGCCCTTTGGCGACAAAGTTTGCTGACCCCTAGTTTATACCATCTACCTTCAGAAGTGGCGATTTTCCAAATCAGCTTGTATTAATGGTCACTGAAGCACTGTTTAGGGAAGAAAAATACTGGAAATAAAATGTCTGTCATTAGAGGACTGGTTAACTTACAGCAAACATATACTATGTAATACCACGCAGCTCCTCAGAAGAATCAAGTAAATCTGTACGTGGTGATAAAGAAACACCTCTGGGATTAATTAGGCTAAAAAAGCAAAAGCATACAATGCATGTTGTATATATTCCTTTCCCCTTAAAAAATAACCCATAAATAAGTGCATACATACATATCTGGGTACAACTTTCCCCAGAATCACAAGAAATGTTCACTTTTCATTTTGTACCTTTCTGTACTATCTGTGTAATTCCCAACCTTAAATATCCATTTCCTTATTGGCACTGTCAAAAAGTGTTAGCTAAATGAGGAAACTATGGTCTGTTTTCTTCTTTATAAGTCTGTTTTTAGAAGTAATAATGAAGAAAATGTTATTTGTTGTTGTTGTTGTTTGAGATGGAGTCTCTCTGTCATCCAGGCTGGAATGCAGTGGCACGATCTCGGCCCACTGCAACTTCCACCTCCCGGGTTCAAGCAATCCTCCTGCCTCAGCCTCCTGAGTAGCTGGGATTACAGTCACGCGCCACCATGCCCGGCTAATTTTTGTATTTTTAGTAGAGATGGCATTTCACCATGTCGGTCAGGCTGGTCTCAAACTCCTGACCTTGTGATCCACCCACCTCAACCTCCCGAAGTGCTAGGATTACAGGCGAGAGCCACCACGCCCAGCCAAATGTTATGTTTTTAAGGAAGAAAATTCAAAGCAAAATGCTATGTTAACACGGGACATGAGTTATGTCTTTTTACGCGCTTTCAATTATTTTATTTTTTTACCCTTGCAGGTCAGTGATCCTCCAAAGATAAAAGAAAAACACTGTGCCACAGGTTAGAATTTTTTCTGCCAGAAAGCTAGACGCTGCACCAGACCATCTTTTAACACGCCGTCCATGTCAGCCACGGGCTGAGTTTCGATCCTAGTTTTCCACTGATTATTACTGAGAAGCATACCACATCTGTCAGCCACAGGACACTGCAAATCTTCTACTGCCACAGAGCTCACTATGGCGAGGACTTAGGCTTCAGCACACAAGTCAGCCATGACAGGTTGGTTTGTAGGGTTTATCTACGCATCCTGATGGCCTCTAAACATTTTCCAGATGTGCTGACCTCATAAAACTGCCACCTACCACAGGCTGTGAAAGAATTGCTCCAAGACCATATTTTTCCCACCCCTCAACTCTAGCAACACCTTGGGCTCCCTGGCTGGGCGACCCCCTAAGGTATGGAGCTGGGTTGACCGTCACTCCTGAGCCTTGACAACAGAATAACAGCAGGGTGGCCAGGCAGCAAGGCATTTTTGCATCCGCCCAGTGCTGGGAACAGACAGCATTCCTCGTTCTCTGGGGCCTAAGCTTCTGCTCTGTTTTGGGTCCCTGCAAGATTGGGGCCCTGCCTACTTTCTCAACCGGTTTATCCTTCAACCCTCTCCCTCAGTCCTCAAAACGTGCTGCTGAAGCTCCCTGTCAACAGGAAGGCGCCTGGCCTTCCTGCCTCTGCCTCCAGTCAGGATCTCCATTCTCCCTCAGTCCCGTCTTCTTCCACTGTGACACTCTGGTTTCCAGATCCGTATTCCTCTTCTCTCGAGGTCATGCCTGGCCCATTCTTGATCAACCTCTAGTTACAGAATCAGCTTTCTCATAGAAGCATTCTGGACAGGTCACTGGGGCATGGTAGATACTTGTAGTGCATTTTCTTCAAAAAGTTACACACAGATTTAACTGAGGAATCAATCCAAAACCGAGAATATCATCTTTCTCGGTGCTGCCTAGGTACAAAGCACTTTGTATATCTTCTGAGGATGCAAGGATCTGACAGTGCCCTTCCCTTAAGGAGTGAGAAATTTAGCAGAGAAAAAACGAATTTCTAATAACTATAAATCATCCAAAGCGAAGAATACCACATAACACAAGAGATATTAAAAGTGCTAGAGTGTAGAGGATGAAGAGATCATCTCCAATCGGGGAAACACAGGAAAAGATTCATGAATGAGGCAGTACCTGTGGCTGATACTGATGAATGACCAGGATTTTTATGGGGTGGGATCCAGGCCACAGTTTCTAAGAGAAAGTATATTTTTTTCAAATCTTCTGTATTAAATAATGAGCAAATCTGGCCTCTTGTCAATATGTTCTTTCTAATCAGTTGGCTTTTTGTCTGAAACACTACATTATATCATCCAACACAGTAAAGAGAAAGAATGTCTTCTAGGCAGTCATCATTCAACAAAATCTCAGTAACGTCACAAAAATCTCAATACTTTAGATTTACAAAAACCTCAATAACTTATCACACAGGCTCCTGTTCGGGTTCATTCATTTTAATCATATAATACATGATGATTTATTTGTATTTATAAATTATGTATACTGTTAATATAATGAAAAAATTATGTATACTGTTAATGTCTGAATAGTAAATGACATGATTCTTCTGACTGTCATTAAAATAAAAAGGTGCACCTGAAGCAAGGGGGGGGGGCACTCCGCTTAATAACTGCACTTAATGATAATCGCTACCAGCCATTGAGCTACTGAGCATGACACGGACTTTAAACGTTACCACTCAAAAGGTTTTCACGGTGAACAGCCAATCATGTAAAAAATGTTCATTACAATCGATCATGATCAAAATCTCCATGCATTAAGATGTTATCTTCAGTAACAGTTGCAAAATAATTGCGGTACAGCATTTAGTTCTTTCTTCTAGTTAAGTGACAAACTGTACAGCTTCACAAGTTCTACTAAGCATGGATGACAATCTGAAATAGTCCACTAATGTCCCTCCAAGCTCAGATCCCTAGCACATATTGGAGCTAGGGACTTCAGCCCAGGCCAGAAAAAAGCTCAGTATACAAATCTAAAGGCTTAGATGTCTACAGATGAGCCAGTCTCAATCTCTCTCTTGCATGCATGTACGCAAGCACGCACGCATGCATACATACACACACACACAGCTGAAACATGGCTCCAAATCTCATCCTTCATCCTATAACTGTCTCTCTCTTCTTAAGTAGATCAGCCAACCACTAAAAAGCACCCTGTTAATTACAGCCTAGATGATCTGTCTTTCAATCTGATACAATGCCTACGTAGCCCCAAAATGCTGAATTCAACGTTTTAAAGGATTTCTTCTATGCTAATAAAGAACTGGGGATCGAGCGCGGTGGCTTGCACCTGAAAATCTTAGCACTTTGGGAAGCCGAGGCAGGAGGATTGCTTAAGAGCTCAAGACCTGCCCAACGCCAGGTACAATGGCTCACGCCTGTAAACCCAACATTTCGGGAAGCTGAGGTGGGTGGATCACCTGAGGTCAGCAGTTTGAGACCCACCTGACCAATATGGCGAAACCCTGTCTCTACTAAAAATGCAAAAATTAGCTGGGCGTGGTGGTGAGCATCTGTAGTCCCAGCTACCTGGGAGGCTGAGGCAGGATAATTGCTTGAACCCAGGAAGCAGAGGTTGCAGTGAGCCAAGATCATGCCATTGCACTGCCTGGTTC
This sequence comes from Piliocolobus tephrosceles, assembly GCF_002776525.5. Lineage (NCBI taxonomy): Eukaryota > Metazoa > Chordata > Mammalia > Primates > Cercopithecidae > Piliocolobus > Piliocolobus tephrosceles. The sequence goes on from NC_045449.1 coordinate 9,396,729, forward strand.
ACCGAACAAAACTCCATCTCGAAAACAATAAATAAATAAAAATAAAAACTAAAGACCTGCCTGGGCAACATAGTGAGACCTTGTCTCTAGTAAAAATTTAAAAAATTAGCCAGGCATGGTGGCACATGCCTGTGGTCTTAGCTACTCAGGAGGCTAAAGTGAAAGGATCACCTGAGCCTGGGAGATAGAGGCTGCAGTGACCTTATGATTGTGCCACTGCACTCCAGTCTGGGTGACAGTGCGAGACCGTCTCAAAAAATAAAGTAAAATAAAAAATGGCGGTGGTAAATTTTATCCTCTGAAGATTTTCAGAGGTTTTACACTGAGCAAACAAAATAATTCAATGTAAGTTATATCTAGAAAGAGATACACCTAGTATCACCAGTGTATCTCTTACTAGTTAAGAGAGAGGCTGGGCGCAGTGGCTCACACCTATAATCCCAGCACTTTGGGAGGCCGAGGCAGGCGGATCACGAAGTCAGGAGATCGAGACCATCCTGGCTAACATGGTGAAACCCCGTCTCTACTAAAAAAATACAAAAAATTAGCCAGGCATGGTGGTGGGCACCTGTAGTCCCAGCTACTCGGGGGGCTGCGGCAGGAGAATGGCATGAACCTGGGAGGCAGAGGTGGAAGTAAGCCGAGATTGCACCACTGCACTCCAGCCTGGGTCACAGAGCAAGACTCTGTCTTAAAAAAAATAAAAATAAGTAAAAAATTAAAAAAGATAATCTGAAATTCTCATTTCACCACTAATTACCTTTGAATTTCTGTGATTTTTATAGCTACCTTCAGCTTCCCAAAGTTCACATTTCCTATTTCCTCAGGTGGAAGTAAGAGAGTTGCTATGTGGAGGCTTCTGGGTATTCGCCAATTTGCAAAGAGAATGAATTCCAAAAGGGTATTCGTGGCTTAGTTGTTTAGAACTCAAGAAAGCCTAAATACATGCTTCCCATAGAAATAACATTGTATATGTGGCAGACTCGTTTTCCCAGGCGGACCATGAGATCTATCTATCACACCATGTCACAGGGGTAGCAGTCTTGATCCAGCCACACCTGACCACTATGCACAACAGTCTGAACCCGAGTCTGCTGTGTGATGCCAGGAACACGCCTCCCCGGTGTGGCAGGCAGTCGCCTGGACATCCTGAGACCTGTCTGCTGAAGGAGCAGGACAAAAATCCATGTCGGTATGTCTGCTCTAATGTGATATATACGTTCCTGAAAAATCTCACATCCTACAAAATTGCACTTGAAAAATAACGGGGTGGAAAATGCTGTTGGGGTAGACTACTCAATTCCTCAGTAACTCTGTAACCAGAGCACTAACCAAAAGAATAAATAATACCTAGGGAGATGACTTGGACAGCCTAGGCAAGCAGCTTGGCCGTGGCTGCGGCTGCCTCGAGGGATATTAAACACACAAATAACGACAGAGTGGCAACTGTTGGCTCATAGACACAGTGGAGCTCTGAGCCAGGAGCTCTGTTAAGGTGGACACAGAGGGAAGACGCCTGCCGGGAGCCCAGAGTCCTAGGAGGCTGGGGGGTGCCTGGCCTGGAGAGAAAGCCCTGGGTGCAGGTGCTCATTTTTAATTTTCTTAAAATAGAGTCGAAAAGCGTGTCTGCTGCCTGTGAGGTTCTTTCCTTTCTTGTTGAAGGCTGTAACTCTGCTCCAGCAATTCCTGCTCCTCTGGCCAAAGAAAAACTGCTTCTGGATCAATCTAACCTCCAGGATATACTGACATCATTCCTGTGCTTTTCAGTTGAGCTGACTCGTGCTATGGACCCAAGCGCTATAGCACATAAAACTGCACTCCTAGGACCAGTGGCTGCTGACTCCTCCAAGTTCTCACCTGGTTAGAGAAGGCCCTTTCCGAAGTCTCCCATTTCTAAAAACTCTGAATCAGAGAAGGGGCAACCACCCTGTGAGAGGTAAATTCTATGGACATCCATGTCAATTTAGGCAATTGTTTTGTATTCTACTTAGTCACCAGAAATGACTTTTTTTGAGATGGCGTCTAGTGCAGTGGCGCGATCTAGGCTCACTGCAAGCTCCACCTCCCAGGTTCATGCCATTCTCCTGCCTCAGCCACCTGAGTAGCTGGGACTACAGGAGCCAGCCACCACGCCCGGCTAGTTTTGTGTATTTTTAGTAGAGACAGGGTTTCACCGTGTTAGCCAGGATGGTCTTGATCTCCTGACCTCATGATCCACACTCCTCGGCTTCCCAAAGTGCCGGGATTACAGGCGTGAGCCACTGTGCCCAGGCCAGAAATGATTCCAATCACTCTTGAGGTGTGTTCACCCTGAGTGCATCAGTCTGATTTCTAGACAAGGCCTGATAGAAATGTAATGTGAACCATGCCTGTAATTCTGAAAAAGTAAAAAGGAACAATGGCATATTTTATTTAACCCAATATATCCAGATATTATCATTTCAATATGTAATCAATATAGAAATTATTGGCAAGATATTTTGAATCCTTTTTTCTGGCACCATATCTTCCAAGTTCAGTGTTACCTTGTACTTATAGTACATCTTAATTCAGACTAGCCACATTATAAGTGCTTAATAGCTACAAGTGGCCTGTGGCTACTATAGTAGACAGCACAGGTCTATTCAGAAGCTCCGTTGATAGCAAAGTGTCATATTTCTAGAGACACATAATTCAAAGAATATGCAACCAGTGACGCACAAAACATGTTTTTCAAGTTCATAGCCCCATATTTCATGAAAGGGTACCTTTGACTTGGTCAGTTTCAGTGCAAACATATTAATCCTTAATTACCCAGAACATTCAGTAAACCAGAACATCCCAATCCCTTACTATACTCAGTGGGGTTTTTAAAACAGTTTTATTAAGACATAATTCACATGCCACAAATTTACCCATTTAAATTGTATAATTACATAGTTTTTGCAAAGTTATACTATTAATTTTTTTAAGTTGTTTCAAGATATATATATATAATGTATATATCTAAAATGGTAAAATGGCACATTTTATATATATTTTATTTATATATTATATATAATAAAATATAGAAATATATTATTTATATATTATAATTTTTATATTATAAAATATATACTATATATTTATATATTATATTTTTATATTATAAATATATAAATAAAACATGTATTTTATTTGCATATAAATAAATTATATTTATAAATGCAAATAAAATATGTATTATATATTTAAAAATTGATATTTTATCATTTTAAAATGTATAATTCTGTGGCATTAATTACACTAAGAGTGTGGTACAACCATCACCACTTATCAATTTCCAAAACTTTAAAATTATCTCAAACAGCAACTCTAATCATTATGTAATAATTCTCCATTTCCCCCTGCCCCTAGCCTCTGGTAACCTCTAGTCTACTTTCTCTATGAATTTGCCTATCCTAGATATTCCATATAAGTGAAATCATGCAATATTTGTCTTTTCGTGTCTGGCTTATTTCACTTAACGTCTTCAAGGTTCATATATGTAATCGCATGTATCAAAACTTCATTCTTTTTATGGCTGAATAATAGACCATTTTAAGTACATACTACAACTTGTTTACACATTCATCTGTTGATGGACACTTGGGCTCAGTGTTTTTGGCTTGTTTTTTAATAAATCATGAGTTGTTTGTAGCAGTGTTTGTTTTTGTTTTAAGTAGAGCCGGGGTTTCACCATGTTGGCCAGGATGGTCTCGATCTCTTGACCTTGTGATCCACCTGCCTGAGCCTCCCAAGTGCTGGGATTACAGGTGTGAGCCAGCGCAGCCAGCCAAGGGTAGCAGGGTTTTTTTTTCTGTTGTTTTTTTTGAGACGGAGTCTGGCTCTGTGGCCCAGGCTGGAATACAGTGGCACGGTCTCGGCTCACGGCAAGCTCCACCTCACAGGTTCATGCCATTCTCCTGCCTCAGCCTCCCGAGTAGCTGGGACTACAGGGGCCCGCCATCACGCCTGGCTAATTTTTTGTATGTTTAGTAGAGACGGGGTTTCATCGTGTTAGCCAGGATGGTCTCGATCTCCTGACCTCTTGTTCCACCCGCCTTGGCCTCCCAAAGTGCTGGGATTACAGGCGTGAGCCACCGCGCCCGGCCCCGGGTAGCAGGTTTTAAGGAAGAGAGAACACAGTCATGACACTGGTACTGTGGCTGAGTTCTAGAAGGTAGTCCTCTTCCCAGTTTTACTAAGAAAAGTAATAAGGTGAGGCTGGTTTGTTTAAGAATAGCAGGTTAGCCACACCATAGTACCAAACGTTCTGGCATTAACGTTGTGGTGTTAAGACCACGAGTGCTGTACTGTCTCCAGATACAGGTCAAGCCTATGTTTGCAGAGCTTTCCCAGAAACCTCGCTTCCTTTTCCTTTCTGAAGTCAGAGTGTTCCTAGGACAACATTTTGGTTCACAAAACATTTCGTAATGCTGTGACTATCTCAGCAGACCGGAGACCCCTCTCAATTCAATCACCTTATTTTCTAATAAAATCAAACATTTCAAAAATGGCATTAATGTAATGGATGAAAGACTTACAAGTTCACCATCATTTTAAGTTAAAAAGAAGAAGTTGAACTTGAAGAAATAAATTCTAATTCTAATACTTGTTCTTTTTTTTTTTTGAGACGGAGTCTCGCTCTGTCACCCAGGCTGGACTGCAGTGGCCGGATCTCAGCTCACTGCAAGCTCCGCCTCCCAGGTTTACGCCATTCTCCTGTCTCAGCCTCCTAAGTAATTGGGACTACAGGCGCCCGCCACATCGCCCGGCTAGTTTTTTTGTATTTTTTTCAGTAGAGACGGGGTTTCACCATGTTAGCCAGGATGGTCTCGATCTCCTGACCTCGTGATCCGCCCGTCTCGGCCTCCCAAAGTGCTGGGATTACAGGCTTGAGCCACCGTGCCTGGCCTAATGCTTGTTCTTGAAAGTTTGCTTCAAGCAGGAAAACAACTGCTTTTCAGATTCTCTTTTTCACCTGGTCTTTTTTTTTTTTTTTTAATTAAGTTCTTATGGAAAAATAAAAAAGTTCCAATTGATTTTATAAGTTTTGTTATGGTAAAACAAGATGTGAAGCAAACATTTCAGAATACCAAACAGAGTTAATTAATTCCAGTATAACCTCCTCACATACGGCCAGGGTTTGCAAGCAGATGTGCTGGCTAAATATCTCAGGTCAATCTTAGCACATTATTGAAAGTAACCTCCCATTCCTCAGAAAAGTCTGGCATGCAGCTTACAAACTAGAGCAAACAACTTAGACACATGGAAAAGTGGAATTTAACATCTCCCGATTTCCACTCTCCATTATTTCCAAACCTTGCATCTAAATCGGAAGAAAAACAAATGCCCTCCTAGTCACACACATGCCACACTAAAGTATTAGCCACTAAAATAAAAGATGAGGAAGCAATTTTAAATGCAGTTACCACAAATGTGTTTTGGGAACTTTCACCTTGTCTCTCATAAACTAGAAAGTGTACTTCATGTTCCTTTTGATTTCAAATGACCAATGTATTTCAACTATTAACATTTCATTTCCAACACGTGTCTGTTTCAGGGCAAGCAGCTGGACTATTTATTTTGCTAGCTGGTGATAGAATTAAATACAGAGTCTTTGAAAACATTTACAAGCTTTCCCTCTAACCTTCTGTGTACTTTCCAAATTAGGCTACTTTGATTTTTATTAGCGAAAGGTTTACGTACTGGAATACTAACACTGTTACCTTCAGAGTAAATTGTTTATAGCTCAGGTGCAGTTTAAAACATTTTCCTTCATGGAATACTCTTGAGATTGAGAAGAAAGTTGAACTGGTTCACTCTGGATCAACAAGTTTCCTCCGTGAGTCAAACAATATTAAGGCCACACAGATATGGATGCAGTCGGAGAAACCAGTTGTGAAAATAGTTCTAGTCCTCTACAAAACCACAGGCTTCCTTTGTGAGCTCCCACGTGCTTTATAATCTCGAAATCACTATCCTCATAATGCACTCCTAAGAGTTAGTCTCTGACACTTGCGTTTTGATGTGGAAGACAAGGCATACGCCTGGACCCCAGGCCAGTGTGGGTCCAAATCACGACTCCTTCACTTATGAGCTAGACGGTCTTAACCGAATAACCCAAGTCTTCAGTTTCAAAATCAGCAAAACGGAAATAGTAATTTCCACTTTATAGCTTTGTCGTGAGCACTGGCACTGCACAGATGCTCAATTAGTGGTTTGGGATGAAATCAAAGATCCTTCATCACTATAAGCCTTTCTCAATCTCTTCGGCCCACAATATCACTCATGAAAAGCATTCATTCATTCTTTCACTCAGTCAAAAACTACCTATTGGCCCTGCTGGAGATAAGAAGCTCCTCCTCCGTAGATTGTGCGGATGTTTTCATGGGCAGACACCTATCTCCAAACTCCTCATGTTGTATGCATTAAATATATACCCCTTTTTGTATGTGGGGGAAAAAAGAACGGGAAAAAATTTAGCCCCTTCTCTTAAGGGACACACAAAGTACTTCAGGGGGTTCACAGATATTAAAACGGGGGAAGGGAGGGTGGGAATCCAAAATAGGGAAAACTTTAGCTGCTCCACAGAGGACTGTGAGGACCCAGAGAAACGGGCCACCTCTTCCTAGGAAAGTGAGGAAGAGTTTAATGGGGAAGAGGATATTTGAACTATGGCTGTGTGTGTCTTTTAGGTAAGAAAGATGCTGTTCTTGAGCATCGTAAGCAAGGAGAAGAGTAGGGAAGCAGGGAAGCAGTGGTGAGATGGATTGCTGTAGTCAGCCTGGCTACAGAAGAGATGCTGCTGCCTGGGAGTAAAACGGGCTTTAGTATGTCAGGATTTTTGTTTTGTTTTGTTTTTTTAAGACAGAGTCTCACTCTATCGCCCAAGCTGGAGTGCAGTGGCTCAATCTCAGCTCACTGCAACCTCCGCCTCCCGGGTTCAAGCAATTCTTCTGCCTCCGCCCCCCGAGTAGCAGGCTAATTTTTTGTATTTTTAGTAGAGACGGGGTTTCACCGTATTAGCCAGGATGGTCTCGATCTCCTGACCTCGTGATCTGCCCGCCTTGGCTTCCCAAGGTGCTGGGATTACAGGCTTGAGCCGCTGCATCCAGCCAGTATGTCAGGATCTTAAAGTTGCTATTTCATCCTCAATGTGACAAGAAGCCACTAGAGGATTTTAGCATGAAAATAACACAATTAGATTTGTTTTTAAGACGAATTGCATTAGCAGAGGGGAAGACAGAGTGAGCACTAAAAGACTTGTGGCAGGAAACCCAGCTAGGTACAGTCACAGTTCCAAGGCACAGAAGACAGCGTCTGGGATTAAAGCAGATTAAGGCAGCAGAGGTGGGAAGAAAAATGCGAGAGACAGTTTCAGAGGTGAAATCAACTGAATTCAGTGTCGGGCTGCAGATGTCTAACTGATGCAGGGAAGGCGGGCTTAGCCTGGGAGGGTTTTTGGCTTCACCCAGGAAAGAATTCAAGGGTGAGCCAGAGGTGAGCAGCAGTCCTCGCAGAGCAGAGCTAACTCACAGGTAGTGCGTCCAGAGGAGCAGCATATGGGCTGTTGGCTAGCTGTATTTATATCTACTTTTAGGTGCATGCAAATTAAGAGGCAGGTTATTTAGATCTTTTAGAAAAGGGGTGGGGCGTTTCTAGATACATATAACTTTCAGGTCATTCCCATGCATGTTTCCACAGCATTTGTAAACTGCCACAGCACTGGTGGGAGTGCCTTTATGTTACTAAGCAGTGAGGGAAACTGGAGGTCACGTTCATCACCATTTGCTGGTTTCAGCTGGCTTCTTCACTGCACCACCCCCCTGTTTTGATCACATCTTTCTCCAATCAGTGGGTTGTGACTGGTGCTCAGAAAACAAGTCCTGCTGATCTCCTACCTCATAACCTTGAAAATAAGTTGGAGGGTGACACTAATAACCAAGATAAAGAACATAAGGAATGGAACAGGTTTGTGGGGAAAGATATTGAGCTGGCTTTTAGATGCGTTGCATTTAAAGGACCATTCCAGGTGAAGATGCTGAGTAAAGTTGGAAATATGGATCTAGGAATGTAGAAAAGTATAGATTGAAATGTTATCAACATCTAAACAAGGTTGGAGCACAGGAGTAGATTAGGATATGCATTAGCCATTAGAAACAGGAGAGGACTCCAATAAGAGCATGCAGAGTGAGAGAGACCCAAAGGCAGGGTCCTGAAGAGACCAGGATTCAAGTGATGTTCACCAATATACGTCAGTTTCTGCTTAATGATATGCATGCTGCCTTTCATCATTACTTACCTGGATTGTGAAAACATGCCTTGTTTCCCCAGATAAATTAAAAACATAAGTCTTTATACCCACTGCTTAAAGAACTCCTAGAACCATAATAGGTAAATAGAAGACATATGTGGAATTGAAATAGCGGAAACGTACGTGGAGTAGAAGAAAACTAGGGCTGGATTAAAGAGGGCCTTTAGTAATAGCCTAAGGAATTTTTTTTTTTTTTTTTTTTTTTTTTTTTTTTGGAGACAGAGTCTCGCTCTGTCACCCAGGCTGAAGTATAGTGGCGCGATCTCGGTTCATTGGAAGCTCCGCCTCCCGAGTTCACACCATTCTCCTACCTCAGCCTCCTGAGTAGCTGGGACTACAGGCGCCCGCAAACATACCTGGCTAATTTTTTGTATTTTTAGTAGAGATGGGGTTTCACCATGTTAGCCAGGATGGTCTCGATCTCCTGACCTCATGACCCACCCACCTTGGCCTCCCAGAGCGCTGGGATTACAGGCGTGAGCCACCATGCCCAACTTAGCCTAAGGAATTTGAACTTCATCCTTTAGATAATAAGAAAACAACCAGAGTTTTTTGAGCATCAAATCATGCCACAAGAACAGTATTTTCAAAGGTTTAAGTATATGAGGTAACATATATGTTAACTATCTCCATTTATTCATTCTACAATGTATACATATGTCAAAACAATACATTGTACCTAATAATATACAATTTTTGTCAATTTATAAAAATTTTAAAAACAATTAAAAAAGAGAGAGTGGCATATGGGGGGATGAAAGAAAAACAGACTCTGTAGGGAAGGAACCCGTTAGGTGTTGACTGTGGGAATCAAGCCACTGGTTCTCAGGCAAGCAAGAGCCAAAAGGGATATAATCCATCCAGCTAAGTGAATGAAACAACAAACGTCGGTCCTGAAATGCTTTTCTTAAAATGTACCCCACCTTGGTCGGGCATGGTGGCTCACGCCTGTAATCCCAGCACTTTGGGAGGCTGAGGCAGGTGGATCACGAGGTCAGGAGATTGAGACCATCCTGGCTAACATGGTAAAACCCCGTCTCTACTAAAAAAAATAAAAAAAAAAAAAAAAAAAAAAAAGTGAGCCAGGAGTGGTGGTGGATGCCTGTAGTCCCAGCTACTCAGGAGGCTGAGGCAGGAGAATGGCGTGAACCTGGGAGGCGGAGCCTGCAGTGAGCCAAGATCACGCCACTGCACTCCAGCCTGGGCAACAGAGCGACTCTGTCTCAAAAAAAAAACAAAAACAAAAAAATGTACCCCACTTTTGACTTGCCAAGAGAGATAACCAAGGACTGCATGAAAGGCAAGTCGGAAGTGGGCATGTAGAATGGGGAAAGTACACTAAGGTTTCTGGGCATGTAAAGCGATTCTGATTTTGAAAAATATCAATACACAAAAATACTGGTGCAGGTAAGATGGCCAACATGCTTTGGACAGAATATAGACACTTTGACCTACTCAGGTTTTAGTCATCAGGATAACAATTATGACCACGGTCAACATAAGGTGGTGGATGATTAAGAGCTGCCTGAAAACATCTGAAAGAGCTGAAAGATGTTTGGCCTGTATCAGTGTGGCCCGGCTCTGGGACGTGGGGATCTAGGCGGATTTACAAAAGAAAAAGCAGCATTGTTTGTCTGCTGCCTCCCACCATCTGTTCTTGCCCCAGGTTAGTGGAATGAAACACATTCTCCGGGCAAGATATTGACTCACATTTTTCAAATGCTGACTCCTGGTTTGGATACAGAGCTGAGGTCAGAATTTCTTAGGTCCTTTTCCAGCCAAACGGATTTTAGGACAGGCAAGCAATCACAGAATACTCTTCTGTGCCATAAATATGAAAATACTTAACCTCCTTGGGGTATTAGGAAGCATAAATCATGCCTTTAAAGGCCTGTGACAAGCTGAAATGAAAAGCGTTCAAAGTAGAGAAATACAATGAAACCACAACTATAAGCACTCGCTGAATTTTGAGCAGACAGTTGTACTATTAATTTAATGAGTTTTATGGTTTTAAAAGTATTCATCAATAGCAAATATCAGGTTGCTTAAATATTCCATTACTCACTCATCTGTCTGAATGCGCCACGGTCTCCAACACTGATCGGCTTGCTCAAAATGGCTAGTTTCTTTCTCTCTTTTCTTTCCCCACCGAAAGTACTGCTTAAAGGAGCTATTAACAAGAGGATTCCCTCGTCGGGCCTAAAATGACTTGCAGCTGGAAGATCCAACTACAAATACACATCCATTCATAAGGCTGATACAACAGCTTTCAGGGAGGGGAAGTGCATGAAATGAACATAAGTGAAGAGTAACAAGGGCAGGGATTATCTTTTAACCGGCTCATCAGGGAGAAAATGAAATTGCAGACGTTGGACAACTGTAGCTTTTTCAGTAAGCACAAATTAAATTATAAACCCACAGCTACACATTTACTCTTTATGAGTTGATTTAATGTTAGGCCTCAATAGTTGCTTATTCCTGGTACAAAGGTAAACCAGCAGTTGTGCCATTTAAGAGAGATTAATTCAATTAATACCGTCCCTGCTAGGCTAGGCCTCACATATCTCTAAGCAATTCAGTGTCTGGCTTGCTAATTCATACTCTCGCTTTGCCGTTTCATTGTCAGTCAAAAAAATTAAGCTGGAGATCTCACCAGGCCGGCCGCTTTCCCAGTCTCTTAGACGCCTCTGTTTGCGGCCGTTGCCGTGATTCTATGATGAATTTAAATCATTAGAAAGTTCTTCCTAAGGTAAAAATCAGAGCTGGCACCAACTGGTCCTTATTCTGGCCTTTGAAGTAAGGTATAAAAAGCCCATTTCTGGCTGGGCACAGTGGCTCATGGCTCATGCCTGTAATTCCAGTACTTTGGGAGGCTGAGGTGGGCAGATCACAAGGTCAGGAGTTCGAGACCAGCCTGGCCAACATGGTGAAACACCCATCTCTAAAAATATAAAAAATTAGCCAGGCGTGGTGGCACACACCTGTAGTCCCAGCTACTCAGGTGCGATTCTGAGGCAGAAGAATCGCTTGAACCCGGGAGGAGGAGGTTGCAGTGAGCCAAGATTGTGCCACTGTACTCCAGCCTGAGACTCCACCTCAAAAAAAAAAAAGCCGATTTCTACTTTAAAAAACTTGATCATCTCTCCTCTACAACACACTACCCCCGTCTCCCTTCCCCACCTCCTAAATATCGTATAAATGCAAGCGTGCACCACGGACCAGCAATTCTGGCATCGTCTGAGAGCTGGTCAGAAATGCTGATGCTCAGGTCCCACCTTGGCCCTCCTGAACCAGTATCTGTCTTTTAACAAGATCCCCAGGTAATTCACTGGCACATCAAGGTTTGGGAAACACAGCTTTAGACCAGTGGTTGTAAACATTTTCTGCCATGGGCCAGGTGGTAAATATTTTCGGTTTTGTGGGTCATACGTCCCTTTTGAAACTACTCAAAACTGCTGTTATGGTACAAAAGTAACCATAGGTAACACATAGTCAAACAGCCGGGCACGGTGGCTCATGCCTGTAATCCCAGCACTCTGGGAGGCCGAGGCGGGTAGATCACGAGGTCAGGAGATCGTGACCATCCTGGCTAACACCATCTCTACTAAAAATACAAAAAATTAGCTGGGTGCGGTGGTGGGCGCCGGGAGTCCCAGCTACTCGGGAGGTTGAGGCAGGAGAACGGCGTGAACCCGGAAGGTGGAGCTTACAGTGAGCTGAGCTCGCGCCACTGCACTCCAGCCTGGGCGGCAGAGCAAGACTCCATCTCAAAAACACAAAAAAACAAACAACAACAACAACAACAAAAAATAGTCAAACAAACATGGCTTTTTTTTTTTTACAAAAAGTTTTATGGACACTAAGGTTTGGATTTCATATAATTTTCATATGTCATGAAATAGTTTTTGATTTTTTTTCAACCATTTAAAAATATAAATGCCATTCTTAGCTGATGACCTGTACAAAAACGTGATAAACCATAGCTTGCTGATCCTAGCTCTGTACTCTGGTCCTTTACATGATGTCATTTGCTGGTTTCGCCTGGGCCTGTTCCCAATTCTAGATAAGGTATTCTATTTCATCAATGCGGCAGGCATAACTGAATCAAATAAAACAGATGAATTTTCAACAGTACCGAGCAGAGCAAGACCATTATTTCTCATGATCTGAACATATCATTTGTTTTGGTGAAGATCAAGGTCTAACAACATACTTATTTGAATGTAGCAGCATACAATGTGGCTGGACATTTGTAAACAATTAAAAACTTGATATCAGTCTGCAAAATTTACTTATACCTTCAATAGTCATATCTTCTCCACACTATAATAACTAATTGTTATGATCACTACTGTACTTTCTGCCATACAAATTTTGTTTGTGGTTTTTTTTTTTTTTTTTTTTTTTTTTTTTGCAGTGGTGCGATCTCAGCTCACGGCAACCTCTGCCTCCCAGGTCCAAGTGATTTTCCTGCCTCAGCCTCCCGAGTAGCTGGGACTACAAGCGCGCACCACTATGCCCAGCTAATTTTTGTCTTTTTAGTAGAGACAGGGTTTCACCATGTTAGCCAGAATGGTCTCAATCTCCTGACCTCGTGATCCGCCTGCGTCAGCCTCTCAAAGCGCTGGGATTACAGGTGTGAGCCACTGCGCCTGGCCAACTTTAGCAATTTCTAATCAGGAAAGCACCATCAATAGTCCTTCCTGGTGGGGTGAGGAGGAAGTCAGGAGCTGGAACACACTCCCACATATTACCATTTTTTCCTTTTCAATTCTCACCCCAAAAGTACCCCGAGCATATAGGGAAAATAAAAAGACACATGGCAAAGGGCATTCTGTAATTAAGTTCCCCTTCACATGGATTTTTCAAATCTTGGTCAGGATGGATAGGGAAAATCTGCAGCCTAAATATAGTGGTGGCATAAAGTAGGTCATTTCCAGAACCATGGAAAATACCACTGGGAAAAGGGCAAAAGGAAGGGAAGTCATAAAGAAGAGTTGAGAATTATTTCTATAATCTAATGGTTTCCAATCTGGGTACTCCCTTACAGCCTATTTGGGAAACATGGAATCGGATGATTTGAAAGATATTTCCTAACTTTAAAATTTGGAGATTTGTCATTGGTACCATTACACACCTAGTTATATGTGCTCAAAGGCTGGGAGTCATCTCTGATTCATCCCTTCCCTTTGAATTTCCCTTCAGACCCATCCCCCAAACCTGCTGATTCCTCCTTTATGATCCCTCTCAAATTCTCATTGTCACCATCTTAGTTAACACTTCACCCCCAATTTACTGCAGTCATCTCCACTGGTCAATGACATCCATGATATTTCACATTATTGCCCAATACAATCATAGTGAATCACTGATTTTTTTTTTGAGACGGAGTCTCGCTCTGTCACCCAGGGTAGAGTGCAATGGTGTGATCTCGGCTCACTGCAACCTCCGCCTCTTGGGTTCAAGTGATTCTCCCGCACCAGCCTCCTGAGTAAGCTGGGATTGCAGGCGTGAACCACCATGCCTGGCTAATGTTTGTATTTTTAGTAGAGACAGGGTTTTGCCATGTTGGCCAGGCTGGTCTCGAACTCCTGACCTCAGGTGATCCACCCGCCTCAGCCTCCCAAAGGGCTGGGATTACAGGCGTGAGCCACCATGCCCGGCCTGATTTTTTTTTAAAGCACAGTTACAGTCATTTTAAACAATCTTCAGTAATTTCCCAACACTTCAAATGCTGGCTCCATATCCTATAAGCATTTCAGTTTCCCCAAAGCTGAAGCTATCACCCACTCCTCCTTTCGCTTCACCATGGCTGGCCTCCTCTCCATCTCCAGCTCCCAGGGCTTGATTCCACTCCTATGCCTCATCCTTTCTCACATGCTTCCCTCATCACCTCCAAACTGGAGTTAACATTTCAAACTCAGGCCAAACGAGAGGGATGAAGATGTACTCAAATAATTAGTAACCCTGAGTATGAAGGGGGGAAATGCTAAGATGAGTACAACAGAATGCAAAAAGATTGAAATGAGACAGGACCTTTAGAAATTTAGCCAAATACGGCCGGGCGCGGTGGCTCATACCTGTAATCCCAGCACTTTGGGAGGCCGAGGCAGGCGGATCACGAGGTTGGGAGATCGAGACCATCCTGGCCAACATGGTGAAACCCTGTCTCTACTAAAAATACAAAAATTAGCCAGGCGTGGTGGTGGGCACCTGTAGTCCCAGCTACTTGGGAGGCTGAGGCTGGAGAATTGCTTGAACCCGGGAGGCGGAGGTGGCAACGAGCCGAGATCGCACCCCTGTACTCCAACCTGGCAACAGAGCGAGACTCCGTCTTAAAAAAAAAAAAAAAAAGAAATTGAGTCAAATATCCTTTGACCTTGTTAATCACACTCTCCTGATCGTCCTCATTCCTTTCTGACTGCTACTTCACACCACCCTTCCTGTAAATAATGGTGCTCCCCAGAGCACTGCCCTAAGACCCCGAGCTCTTCTCCATCTATACTCAGCACTATGGCTTTGATTACCATCCACAGGCTGACTCTCAGATCTAAATTTCCAGTTTATAGCTCTCCCCTGAGCTCCAGATTCAAAAGCAGCATACTATTTCGGACATACCTAAGCTGAGAGCACCCCAGGCATCTTGGAACTCAGTGTCTTCTCACTTTACATGTCACACACATGGTCTTCTTCCTGTGTGCCCTCTGGCAGTTAAGGCCATTGTCATCTATACAGCTGCCTGAGGCAGAACCGAATCAACCACCGGTCCTATTACTTTTAAAACCTCCCCTCAATCCATACACTTCTCTCCCTATCTTCTCACCCTAACCACTCCGGTCTAGGCCAACATCATATTATGACTGAACTACTTCAAGCCACCTCCTGACTGGTTTCCCTACCTACCATCCCAACCCCCTCCTATCCATCATCCACATTACTCCAAAGCCATATTTTTTTTCTTTTTTGTTTTGTTTTGTTTTGGTTTTTAAGACAGAGTCTCGCTCTGTCGCCCAGGCTGGAGTCCAGTGTCGCAATCTCGGTGATCTCAGCTCACTGCAACCTCTACCTCCCGGGTTCAAGTGATTCTCCTGCCTCAGCCTCTCGAGTAGCTGAGATTATAAGCATGTGCCACCATGCCTGGCTACTTTTTTTGTATTTTTTGTAGAGATGGGGTTTCACCATGTTGGCCACGCTGGTCTCAAATGCCTGACCTCAGGTGATCTGCCCAACTCGACCTCCCAAAGTGCTGGGATTACAGGTATAAGCCACTGTGCCCAGCCTATATTTTCTTTACTGAAACTTAAGTGGTCATCTTGGAGCAAAAGAGGTGAACAGTGGAGGTCCCAAGTTACAGCAGTGAGGGGCAAGCATTGTCTCCAGGTGGTACAGACGAGTAGCAGTGGAGCAGCATATTAGCAGCCGGACTCCTAAGAACGTGTGAGATACCCTCTTGGGACTTACTAAAACATTTAGAGAGGGGAGTCAGTGAGGTATGGATAATAATGTTAATATGGCCTCATAGGCGTCAATGTCATGCATTTATAATCAAAAGCTGATGAAATGTGGAGACATTCTGGTTATAGATTGAACAAGATAATCTCATAGATAAAAGGGCTATAGGGTGCTATGGAGAGTTGCTCCCATGTTTAGAAGATACTAGTCACCATGGCAGTTAACATCAGAGAAGATAATCATGCCCTTCTGTAACGTGTCCGCCTTGCAGGTTACCTTCAGACACAGGCTTGGGAATGTGGAGGATCATATATTCAAAAGGGCAACCACCACTATTCTTATGAGTTGCTAATCTTCACGATTGGAGCTGAATGATTAAATCAACTACTGAAAGCAGCTATAGGGCCCTTCAACTCTTTTCTCTTTCCCAGAACAGAACTAGAGATAGAGTCACTCATTCATCAAGCATCTACAATGTACCTACTCTATGTAATGGAGAGCACCAAGATAGACCACACACAGTCCCCATCCCAAAGGAAATTTAAATTGAGCAATGTGGGACAGTCTGCTGCGGGTTCATGTGGTATGATATTGGAGGGTACCATTAAGCTCATCTAATAACTACTTCTCAACACAGAAATCCCTTCTAGGGGCCGGGCGCAGTGGCTCACGCTTGTAATCCCAGCACTTTGGGAGGCCGAGGCGGGTGGATCACGAGGTCAGGAGATCGAGACCATCCTGGCTAACACGGTGAAACCCGGTCTCTACTAAAAATACAAAAAACTAGCCGGGCACGGTGGCGGGCGCCTGTAGTCCCAGCTACTCAGGAGGCTGAGGCAGGAGAATGGCGTGAACCCGGGAGGTGGAGCTTGCAGTGAGCCGAGATCACGCCACTGCACTCTAGCCTGGGCGACAGAGCAAGACTGTGTCTCAAAAAAAAAAAAAAAAAAAAGAAAGAAATCCCTTCTAGGGCTCCCCCTGAGCCACAGAGCCATTCCCTTCAGCCACAGAACCATAGTCGTTGTCCAACCATGCAATAATCTGAGGCCAAGGTAATGTCCAACCCTCCTTTTCCAGAGTTCTCTTCTTCCGAACTCATTTATATTATTTCTACTGGCTCCTCTGCGGGTCTGGAACCCCTACTCTCTTAGGAGAAATGAGGAACCCCACCTACCATAGGTGCAAAACATTCCCATGTTCCTTTGTATTTCTCTACTAAATGACAACTAAACAGAATCTGTGTGTCTGGTAGGCTGATGTGATCACAGACAAGGCAGACCATCAGCTCTTACTACCAAATACCACATACACACCCTTCCTTTTTGACCCTTCCTCAAAGTTTTCCACTTTGCCTTGCCCTTTTCATGAATAACTTCCTGTGTCATCCTGTGACACGATGAATAACTTCTGTCATCATGTATTCATTCATACCTATCCAGAACACACCATAGCACCATATCATACCTAGTTTGACACAAAGACCTCCCTTACACTTCTATTTCCTGTCTACCAGTCCTCATCCCATTGTTCATTCACACATACTTTCGCACATTCTTCTCTCTTTCTCTCTCTCCTTTGTAGAGATAGAGTCTTGCTATGTTGTCTAGGCTGGTCTCAAACTCCTGCCTCGAGCAATCCTCCCACTTTGGTCTCCCAAAGTATTGGGATTACAGGCATGAGCTCCTTCCCTGCCTGTTCTTCTCTTAATTACTTCTTCATCTCTGTCAATGCAAAGCCCATCTGCTAGGCCACGGTTTCTGGATTCTCCTGCCCCTCTCTGCCCTGGTGAATCTTAAGAAAGGCCTCTCTTAAAAGTTCACAATCAGCAAGACAAATCATGTGTGTTCTGACTAGCGCTGATTTGGTGGAATTATTTCCGGTTTAGATCTGGTCATTCCTTAGTTAATAATAAACCTCAATTAAAGTTGTAGAGCATTTGCCATAGCAGTAACACGATGTCAATTTCACCTTGAGCTTGGAGAAGTCAGCTGAAATCCTAAACTTCGAGATCTCTTTATATATAAGGGAGAAGTCTCCAGAGAGGGTGCAACCATGAGCACATCATCTTTACTAAAGAAAAACAACATATATTTATCTTCTATGTATGCACACATACATATATTTTTTCTTCCTTTTGTTAGTGCAACTTCCTGACCTCTGAAAACAATTTCCTTAGGATACTGGCTGTAAATATTTGCACGGACTGTTCAATAGCTGCTTTTGCAAAGGGAGACAGACTTTTTGTCTTTACCCCTGAAAAGAATTGAAACAGACTCTTTCTTTCAAAAGTTGGCAGAGAGATGTTACAGAGGGGTCCAGCTCATTTGTAGAGGCAAACATGTTGCCGTCTAACACAGATTGATCACCAGCTGGGAAGCAAGTCATTCCACCGTAGGTTCACAATAACACTGGCTCTCTGCTGCGCTGCTGACCACTGGTGACAGATTGATGTGTAGTTCTTTGAGTGGAGAAACTGGCTACAGAGAACTTAGGGAAGCTGAGCAGGTTGCAAGTGTATTATTCATGCACTCTCTGCCTAGAAGAATAAAGTTCCCCAACTTTCTGACCTGAGTGTGGAGAACCGTTAGGGGCTGAGTTTGCTTTGTGACTTGGAAAGCTGGCTTACAGCTTTCCAGAGTAACATAAAACATGAATACCTATTGGCACTTTCCAATGAAATGCCAAAATCCACAAAGAGAATGACCAAGGAGCATTTTTTTGTTTGTCCTTTTCCCACTGGGAGTGAGAAAGAAGAGCTATGATATTTCATGTCACTGCTAAAGAGTCTGGTAAAAAACAAGTGAAAAGGTACAGCTTGTTAACGCCACTCAGAGGTAGACAGTTCAGGGTCTCAGAAAGAAGAATGGGATGCTGCTGGGTTTCTTTTAGAATGCAAAGGGCGGTGGCAGGGGTAGGGCGGGGAGGGGAGGAGGTCTCACGGAGTGAAGAGCTTTAAAACACCATGCAAGCAGGGAAGGCATATTTACTTGCTTAAGAAAACTGGTACCTAAGTAAATCTGTATTGTAAATCTGAATAATAGATCAATCAGGTACCGTGTTTTTTAAGTGTGAGTCATTAAATTTTCCAAGATTCTGCATGCTTTTTAAACCACAAAAGACCCACTTCCAAACTATTACCCACTTTTTAAACCATGAAGATACATTAAGCACACTACTATTTCAATAGTCATTTTCTGCACATCTTTTCTATCATCTTTCCTTAAAGAATATACGTGTGTGTGTGTGTGTGTGTATATATATATATATATATATTTTTTTTTTTTTTGAGACTGAGTCTTGCTCTGTCTCCCAGGCTGGAGTGCAGTGGCACAATCTTGGCTCACTGCAAGCTCCGCCTCCCGGTTCATGCCATTCCCCTGCCTCGGCCTCCTGAATAGCTGGGATCATAGGCACCCGCCACCATGCCCGGCTAATTTTTTGTATTTTTAATAGAGACGGGGTTTCACCGTGTTAGCCAGGATGGTCTTGATTTTCTGACCTCGTGATCCGCCTGCCTCGGCCTCCCAAAGTGCTGGGATTACAGGCATGAGCCGCTGCCCCCGGCCTTCTTAAAGAATATTTTAAACAAAGACATTTAGCATAACAAAACAATAATTACATGGGGGCCAGGGACTATTTTATTCACCATGGTGTCACTAAAGCCCTGAAGAATGCCTGGCACATAGTAGATCCTCACTAAATATTTGCTGACTGACGATTCCTTGGAAGCCAGCTTAGCAACACTGTGCTTTATTATTCTAGCTCAGATTTAATGATAAAATTTCATGAGCATTTCCCCACAACTTTCAAGAATCATTTTAATGAAGAAACACAAACATAATTGCACCATTTCTGCTATTACCACCAGGTCCACAGTTGAAACTATTAGTGTGAAGTGAAAGCTGAATATAAAGAAGACATTTAGCTCAGGGGATTAATTTCTTCAAGGCTGGTGAGGAGGAGGAAGCCAACTACTGTTTTCCTTTCCGCGGGAGTGCTATACGGGTTACTGTCCACAAAGAAAGAAAGGAATAAATATGTAGTAGTTAATGACGAGGAGAAGCAACAGTTTTTTTGGCAGTAGTACAAAGCCAGGAAATTTAGCAGTTTCCAGAGAGTTGCACGTGCTTTTCCGAGAAAAGGTTTGAGATAGCACTTCCTAATGAAATGCCAAAATCCACACCAAGAATGACTGAGTAGCAGTTTTTTCCGTTTTCCCACTGAGAGTGAGATAGAAGATCCATGATGCTTCATGTCACCGCCAAAACAGTTTGTTTTGTAACAATATATGAAGAGAGACAGCTTACTACACCACCTGTACGGTACTATTTGTTAGTATTTTAATAGGTAATTAATCTTGATTTGATAGGATTTAAGATTTCCATTTTTTGGCACATATGCTCAAGCTATTATGTTATAAATCTCAAACATTTCAGCAAATGTCATCCTGATTGTTCCCCCACTGCACACAACACTACCAGTGAAATATTCGAGGTCAAGAACTTGGATTCTTTACCCACCGTATTCAGGAAAACCAATTTATTTGTTCTGTCTCAGTAAAGAGGGGTGATTTCTTTGGGGCCTATATTATATTGGCAGTCAATCTAGAAAACTTATAATTACTTTTAGGCAATGGAGGTTTGGTAAGTGCGTTAATCTGTTTCTGAACTTAAACACATACCCCTTAGCTATTACTATGACAAAATTTTAGAGTTCAACATTTTAAATTACTTTATAAGAATGAAGTGTGTGCGTAATAGGTTAGAATGGTGCACAAGAGTTTCTAATATAAAATCAAGAGCATGTCTTTGCACTTGCCTGGGGATAAAATCCTAGGAAGATTTTGAGGAGTTCTCTTGTTTGTTTGTTTGTTTGTTTCTTTTTTGAGACAGAGTCTCGCTCTGTCACCCAGGCTGCAGTGCAGTGACGCGATCTCGGCTCACTGCAACTTCGGCCTCCTGAGTTCAAGCAATTCTCCTGCTTCAGCCTCCCCAGTAGCTGGAATTACAGGTGCCCGCCGCCATGCCCAGCTAATTTCTGTATTTTTAGTAGAGATGGAGTTTCATCATGATGGCCAGACTGGTCTCAAACTCCTGACCTCTAGTGATCCACCGGCCTCAGCCTCCCAAAGTGCTGGGATTATAGGTGTGAGCCACCGCATCTGGCCTTGAGAAGTTTTTAAAGCAATCTTCATACCAAATGGTCCTGGTTTGGCAAAATAATGTTCTCATCAATTTATTGGAATAAAAAAATAAATGATGTTTGGCATTAAACCAAATCATTACAGATCTTTTAAACTGAACTAAGTTTAAGTACTTTCTAAAATATAAGAATATGGTTGGCCAGGCGTGGTGGCTTAAGCCTGTAATCTAGCACTTGGGGAGACTGAGGCAGGCAGATCACGAGGTCAGGAGTTCGAGACCAGCCTGGCCAGCATGATCAAACTGTCTCTACTAAAAATACAAAAAATTAGCTGGGCATGGTGGCATGCGCCTGTAGTCCCAGCTACTTGGAAGGCTGAGACAGGAGAACTGCTTGAATCCGGGAGGCAGAGGTTGCAATGAGGCGAGATTGCGCCATTGCACTCCAGCCTGGGCGACAGAATGAGAGTCTGTCTCAAAAAAAAATAAAATAAAGAATATGTTTGATCTTCATTAATAGTGGATTTCATATTTATGAATTTGCCTACTTGCTAAAACTTACTTGTAACCCCCAAGACAATATTTAAGGAACTTTCAGAGCCATTCATGAACATGCACAGAACTGCAAAAAGTCTGAGTCACCCAACCTGCACACTCCTAACTGAGGCTGAGCAAGGCGACGCCCTGCCTTCTTGTCTCAGCTCACATCCTGCAAACGAGTGTCCTGTCAGCCGCCTGCTTACTCTTTCACATTTTTGTTGTTGCTTGTTGGTGATTCTGCCGTTTTAAACAGCATGGCCCCCAAGTGTACTGCTGAAGTGCTGTTTGGTGTTCCTAAGCACAAGAAGGCTGAGATGTGCCTCACGGAGAAAATACATGTATTCAGTCAGTTTCATTCAACCTGTTGCCCAGGAGTTCAATGTTAACCCACTATCTATCTATACCTATCTATGTATACCAAATAAGATGTCCTTCACAGAAACACTTAGAAGCAGGGTTTCATTACTTGGGTGATGAAAATGCTGTGAGCTTGAGGGACCCTAACACTGTATTTCCCCTAAGAACACTGGTCCAGTATGCGCTCACTCGGTGTTCACAGTGACTTTACAGAACGTGAGCACCACAAATGAATGAGGACCAACTCTAATTGTTTTCAGAAATGACCTTAACAGAAAACTTTTCACTTCTCAGAGAAAGACAGATGATTTTGCTTTTGAAAGGTAAGGGTAGTAAGCTCCCTACATTATTAAAAAATATATATTAATGCAATCAATTTTTTAAAAGATACAAAGAAAAAATTAAAAAAAAAAAACGACAATGCCAAGTGCTGACAAGAATAAGGTGCAACTGAAACTCTCATACACCACTGATGGAAATGCAAATAGTCCAGCCACCTTGGAAACAGTTGATCAGTTTCTTAGAAAACTAAATGTATGCTTATATAAACCAGCAATCCTACTCCTAGGCAGGATTACCTGAGAAATAAAAACAATTGTTCACACAAAAATCCAAACACACACATTTGTAGTGGCTTTAGTCAAACCTGCCAGAAACTGAAAACAACTCAATGTCCTTCAACTGGTAAATGAATAAACAAATTGTGGTACAGCTGGACAATAAACTACTCCACCACAACAGAAAGGCACAAACTACGGACGTATGCAACAATGTGAATAAATCTCAACTGTATTATGCTTAGTGAAAGCGGCCAGATACAAAAAGCTACAAACTTCACAATTCTATTTATACTCAATTTTGGAAAAGGCAAAACTTGAGGGACAGAAAACAAATCAGTGATGCCCAGGGGCTGGGAGTGAGAAGAGGGTCTGCCTGTAAAGGAGTTTGAATGAGCCAAGCACAGGTGGCACACACCTGTAGTCCCAGTAACTTGGGAGGCTGAGGCTGGAGAATCTCTCGAGCACAGGAGTTTGAGGCCAGCCTGCGAAACATAGTGAGATCCCGTCTCAAAAATTAATTAAAAAATAAAGGAGAATGAAAGAATTGTTTAAGGTGATGGACTTGTTCTATATCTTGAGTACATATGTTTATTAAAACTCATGAAATTATTCATAAAAAAAGATGAAATTTGCTACATATAAGTGTTTTTTTTTTTTTTTTTTTTTTTTTTTTGAGGTGAAGTCTCGCTCTGTCATCCAGGCTAGAGGGCAGTGGTGCGATCTTGGCTTACTGCAACCTCTGCCTCCCAGGCTCACGTGATTCTCCCTCAGCCTCCCTAGTAGCTGGGATTACAGGTATGTGTCATCACACCCGGCTAATCTTTGTATTTTCAGTAGAGACGGGGTTTCACCATGTTGGCCAGGCTGGTCTCAAACTCCTGACCTCAAGTAATCTGCCTTCCTTGGCCTCCCAAAGTGCTGGGATTACAGGCGTGAGCCACCGCGCCTGGCTTTACATGTAAGTTTAACTAAATAAACCCAACACTAAAAAAGGTAGTAAAAACTAATAATGCTTTAATGATAGACATTCCTTCAAATTCTCCACCCCCCCATATATAGGGGTGTGTGTGTGTCTGTGTGTGTTACAGACAGGACCTCCCTATCTCACTCAGACTAACCTCAAACGATCCTCCAGTCTCAGCCTCCCTAGTAGCTGCGAAGCATGCAACTGTGCCTGACTTCCTCTAATTTTTACCGATGTGCATAGGCACATTTTTATCTAGCTATAACATAAATTATTTGTTTTATTTTATAAAAATCTAATTAATTCTGTCATTCCAGCAAAGACCAGCATGATGATCCGGCAAGGTAGGACCCACTGATCAATTTCAAGTCAGTCCTTTTTTCCCACTCACACAGCAGTATTTCGCATGAAGGAATTTTATTTCTCGGTGGTATTCTCAGTACTTTGTAGACATACCTGCTCTTAACCAGCAATGGAGGAAACCCAACTGACATCTTGACACAAGGCCTCTTTTGTAGCCTTCCTCCATAAGAGGTCGTACCTTTTCTCATCTTCCAGTAACACAACAAATGTTTGCCAAGCATGGGCTGTGTTCTGGGCTCTGCGCTCAATACCAGGAACACAAAAATGAGTAAGACAGCCTTACTGATATCACTTCCTCACTCTATTTTAAAGCAATGGTGCTTACACAAACGTAAGCCCTCAAATCTTATGGCGTATATGTTAAAATTCTCTCCTTTGTTTATACTCTCCCTCCCTTCCAGCATGTATCTTGGGAATTATTCACTTTCTCCAGATCTAATCCACACCATAAGCCCATTAACTTCATCTTCAAGCTAGACTTGGAGTGGTCAGAACTTGATTCCACATACATGTATCTCTCTCAGGGTCCCATAAGTCAATGCCATTTCATCCCATCTTTCCATGTCACACTTCGTTACTAAGTGTGTGATCTATGGCGACAGACATCTCTGTTTCAGAACTTACACAAGGCATCATCTCAATGTTTAATGTAACTTTCCAAAGTAAGCACTAATTCCCTTTGGATACCATAGTTTTTACAATTTTTTCTAAATAAAATGGTACCAGGGTTCATGGTGTCTAATGACTTATAAAAGTGAAAATACTGGCCGGGCACGGTGGCTCAAGCCTGTAATCCCAGCACTTTGGGAGGCCGAGACGGGTGGATCACGAGGTCAGGAGATTGAGACCATCCTGGCTAACACGGTGAAACCCCGTCTCTACTAAAAAATACAAAAAAAACTAGCCGGGCGAGGTGGCGGGCGCCTGTAATCCCAGCTACTCGGGAGGCTGAGGCAGGAGAATGGCGTGAACCTGGGAGGCGGAGTTTGCGGTGAGCTGAGATCCGGCCACTGTGCTCCAGCCTGGGCAACAGAGCGAGACTCCGTCTCAAAAAAATAAAATTAAAAAAAAAAAAGTGAAAATACTATATATATTTTGCATCCAGTAAAAGTTCCTATTCCAAGAGACATAATTTAACTCCTATGATACATATGTCCAAATTATCTTTATAACTTTATAAATAAGCCCTTCTCTAAGTTTTCCTTTCAATAAAAAATGAAGAAAAATAGAAAAATACCCAAGTTGCTAGTTTTTTCCAAAAATGATTAATGATTTTTGAATACTTCATAAGAAACAAATGTGCAATTTAAGTATATTCATATATACATAAAAATATACATATACATACACAGAGAGAGAGACAAACACCACGAATTCTCAGAAAACGGAACAAAAGTTTCACTGCTTAGAAAATTTGAGTTTTGGCCAGGCGCGGTGGCTCACGCCTATAATCCCAGCACTTTGGGAGGCCGAGGCAGGCAGATCATGAGGTCAGGAGATCGAGACCATCCTGGCTAACACAGTGAAACCCCATCTCTACTAAAAATACAAAAAATTAGCCGGGCGTGGTAGTCCCAGCTACTGGGAAGGCTGAGGCAGGAGAATGGAGTGAACCTGGAGGGCGGAGCTTGCAGTGAGCTGAGATTGCGCCACTGCACTCCAGCCTGGGCAACAGAGCAAGACTCCATCTCAGCAAAACAAAACAAAATAAAACATTTGAGTTTGATATTTGCTTCCTCTCCCTTATTTGGTTGAATTCGAGCTGCATCTGATTTATGTTTTTCTCTTAATCCAATTAAATTACCTTGGTGGTTTGAGTTAACACATAGAAGCACTGATTGCAATCGCTCTTAATATAAAGGGCATGAATTGTCCTATTGGAGTCAAATAATAATGTGTAACTGTGAGCTACGTTCCAATGGCAATTTCACCATTATGACCTGGCTGAGATATGACTCAAACTCTAGTTACTTCGTAACTATAACTTAATTTAGTAACTTCTTTGACTTTTTTTTTTTTTTTTTTCTGATCATGTTTTCACCCTGGACACTCCGAGTACCTGAGAGCTTCTTGGTGGAGCCCATGTCTTATCGAAAAATACCTGAAACAATTAGCTTTACTTTCCCTGCTTTTGAACACAAGAGCACTTATGAGAAAGAAAATTGATGTCGGAGAAAGGTGGGATGAGAGAAAAATCTCTTCTATCTTTAATGACATGAGTCACCAAAAATAGAAGAAAAAAAAAATCTTTGCTCAACTGGAAGTTAAATGTGTGTTTCTATTTCCGGACACTAGTTCTCACTCAACTATGATACAGCCTGCAAGAAGGAACGAGTCCTGTACGACACACCGCCACTCTGAAAGGTTCAGGTGGGTGATAGGAAGTGCCCAGCTTTGGGGATGGTGCTGAACCCGATGCAGCGGAAGCCAAATGAACACTTGGGGCAGATGGTGTCCCAGCCTGGCGTGGCTTTGGCTCTCTGTGTGACAAAGCAGAACAACTAGGGGTTCTCTGGTGTAGGCAAGCACTTGAAACCCTTGAAAGGTTGTCATGTGACGGGTATTCTCAACGTATAAACTTCTGCACCGCCCCGGTTGTTGATGATTTTGAGACTAAAAATCTACTTGGGAACTCGGATAACAAAGTATCCCAGTAGGACACGCCTTCTTCTTTTTTTTTTTTTTTTTTTAGATAGAGTCTCACTCTGTTGCCAGGCTGAAGTGCTGGAGTGCAGTGGTGCAATCTCGGCTCACTGCAACCTCTGCCTCCCGGGTTCAAGAGATTCTCCTGCCTCAGTCTCCCAAGCAGCTGGGATTACAGGTGCCCGCTACCACACCCGGCTAATTTTTGTATTTTTAATAGAGATTTTTAGTAGAGACGGGGTTTCATCATGTTGGCCAGGCTGGTCTTGAACTCCTGACCTCAGGTGATCCGCCCACCTGGGCCTCCCAAAGTGCTGGGATTACAGGCGTGAGCCACCGCGCCTGGCCAGGATGGGCCTTCTTTTAGATGCTTCTCATCTTTAGTACTCAATATGGCTAGAAAATGGTGTGGGGATCCGAAAGGTTAATTTCCTATGACTGGAAACTCACTGACTCTGGTTGATAGGGTAGGTTCATCCAATCCACTGTAAGACTCCAGCAAAATCAAGAAAGATCGTTATGAATCCGCTCAGCTGCTACTGCGATAGTAATCTCACCATCATGATGTTTACCCCATGGAGAAAACACTACTGTTATTAACACCGATTTATAATCTAACTGTGGGACAGATGGTGAAGGATACCCACCATGTTTAGATCTGAATTAGACAGGAAGGTAGGAGCTGTATAGAACCTTCAAGAACACTTTATACCTCCTGTCACCACTCATTTTTTTTTTTTTTTTTTTTTTTTTTGAGACGGGATCTCACTCTGTGGCCCAGGCTGGAGTGCAGTGGCTTGATCTCGGTTCACTGCAACCTCCGCCTCCTGGGTTCAAGCGATTCTCCTGCTTCAGCCTACCAAGTAGCTAGGACCACAGGCATGTGCCACCACGCCCAGCTAATTTTTGTATTTTTAGTAGAGGCGGAGTTTCACCATGTTGGCCAGGCTGGACTCAAACTCCTGACCTCAGGTGATCCACCACCTCAGCCTCCAAAAGTGCTGGGATTACAGGCGTGAGCCACTGTTCCCGGCTACTCATCTTTCTTATGGAGGATTTTTAATAACTATTTGTTGAGTTAATAAATAAATTGTGCCATGAGTCTCTTGCTATCCTAAGGGGACTTACGGGTAAGACTCTGTAAAAGTCTCCAGTCTGGATGGGGAACCATGGATGGCAATTGAAGAAGAGGGAAGGCGAGGCTGTGGGAAGCTGCTTTCAGTGGCTTCAGACACTGGTGCAAAGGAGGTGTATATAAGAAACTATGTCATGAAGTTAAAGTGGAATGACTATATTCTAAATATGTTTTCTACATTATTATTTATACATCATTAAAAAAACTGAATATCATATTTGATTATTTCAGCTGCAGCCCTAAAAGCACATACAGTAGTCCCCACTTGTCCTCAGGGATACATTCTAAGGTCCCCAGTGGATGCCTGAAACCTCAGATAGTATCAAATCCTTTCTCAATCTGATAACCAAGAGGGCTACTAAACGACTCATAGACTGGGAGTGCCTACAGCATGGAGATGCTGGACACGGGGATGATTCATGTCCCAGGTGGACCAGAGAAGGATGGCACGAGATTTCATCATGCTACTCAGAGCATAATTTAAAACTTATGGGCCGGGCACGATGGCTCACATCTGTAATCCCAGCACTTTGGGAGGCTGAGGTGGGCGGATCACGGCGTCAGGAGATCAAGATCATCCTGGCTAACACGGTGAAACCCCGTCTCTACTAAAAATACAAAAAATTACCTGGGCGTGGTGGCGGGCGCCTGTAGTCCCAGCTACTTGGGAGGCTGAGTAGGAGAATGGCGTGAACCCAGGAGATGGAGCTTGCAGTGAGCCGAGATCGCGCCACTGCACTCCAGCCTGGGCGACAGAGAGAGACTCCGTCTTCAAAAAACAAAACAAAACAAAACAAACAAACAAAAAACTTATGAATTGTTTTCCCTGCTATTTTCCATTTAGTATTTTTGGACTGCGGTGGACCACGGGTAACTGAAACCACAGAAAGTGAAACCACAGATAAGGGGGAACTATTGCATGGGGAAAGAAACTTTTCTAGGGGGCGGAGGATGGATCATCTCTTTGGAAACACAAAACATTATCTTACACTCAGAAATACATTCAGGTACATGCTTATACAACAGTAGATTAAATAGTTTAAGGTGGGTACAGTGGCTCACGCCTGTAATACCAGTACTTTGGAAGGCCAAGGTGGGAGGATCACTCGAGGCCAGGAGTTTGAGACGAACCTGGGCAAAACCCCGTGTCTACAAAAAATTAATACATTAGCCAGGTGTGGTGGTGTGCACTTGTAGTCCCAACTACTCAAAAGGCTCAGATGGGAGGATCGCCTGAGGTTGCAGTAAGTCATGATGGCACCACTGCACTCCAGCCTGGGTGACAGAGCTAGACCCTGACCCTATCTCTTAAAAAACAAAACAAGGCTGGGCATGGTGGCTCACACCTGTAATCCCAGCACTTTGGGAGGCCGAGGCGGGCGGATCATGAGGTCAGGAGATCGAAACCATCCTGCCTCACACAGTGAAACCCCATCTCTACTAAAAATATAAAAAAGTAGCTGAGCATGGTGACACGTGTCTGTAATCCCAGCTACTCGGGAGGCTGAGGCAGGAAAATCGCTTGAACCCGGGAGGCGGAGGTTGCAGTGAGTTGAGATCGTGCCACTGCCCTCCAGCCTGGAAAACAGAGTGCGACTCTGTCTCAAAAAAAATAAAAATAAAAACAAAACAAAACAAAACAAAAATAGCAAAGGTTTTGGTGGATACAAGAAAAGGCACAAGGGAAATATTTTGGTATCTTGGTGTAAAAACAAGCACAAATGAAAATATTACAATGCAATAAGTAATTTTTTAAAAACCAAATAAAAACAGTAATATTTTGACTATGGTACCAGGAAGGGAAGAAAAGGAGAAACCTAAAATACGGACAGGAATACAGGCATTTCAGCAATAGTCAATGTCCTCTGCAGACAGTACATACAATAGTATTCACAAAGTGGGCTAACTCTACAATAGTCTTCCAGCCAAGAGTCTCTCAAAATTATTTATAAAACTTTACAAATTGCTACTGTAAGGGGGAGATATGAAACCGGTAAGTCTAATTAGGATTCTAACCATTTCTCATATGTGAAGGCGTATCAGCAAAGCCATCTGCAGTGTACAGCTCATCCTCATCTGGGATCCGGCGGCACCATTTACTCTCCCAGCATACCCTGCTCCCTACCCTGACGATCCAACTGTGTTTCACACAGGGTTCGGATCCTGGCAGGGATTCTAACTATCAAGGCGGTTAGGCTTTTAAATATGCAACCCTCAGAGAAGGCCCTCACTAGATGGGCAGGGGCTGGGCATCATGATAAGAGAATCCCTATTTTCCCACAGAAATGAATTACTTTAAAAAAAAAAAAAA
This sequence comes from Piliocolobus tephrosceles, assembly GCF_002776525.5. Taxonomy (NCBI): domain Eukaryota; kingdom Metazoa; phylum Chordata; class Mammalia; order Primates; family Cercopithecidae; genus Piliocolobus; species Piliocolobus tephrosceles. The sequence continues at coordinate 9,426,512 of NC_045449.1, forward strand.
ACCAATTTGCTGGTGAAAGGGAGGAGAGGGAGGAAGCGAGGCTAAGCAAGTGTATTTGGGGGGTGGCAGATGAAGCAAGTCTTGTGGGTCTCAGGACGGTCTTTGGAACAGAAATTACAAAAACTAATTTGAAACCCAGAGGCAGTGAAGAAAAGGCATGGAAACCAAATGGAATACCATTTGATCTTTGGCCTCTCTGATCTGAAACTGGGCTGGGCCTCCAGCTGAGTTCACTGAGGCCACTGAACAGCTGTCCAGTGATAACCACTTTCATAGTTGTCAAGCCAGTACCAGGGCTGTTCCCACTCTGTGGAGATGGAAAAAGAGTCTATGTTTCCCTTCATTTCTTCCTCTGCTTGAGCTATCCAAAATTAGGAAATCATCTGGATTTGTAAAAATAATCACTTCTTGGCGTGTTCACAGAGTCTGCTGAAATGTTATTTCACAAAATAGAGTTTGAATGCCTGGAAGTCACTATAGGAATGAATCTGGCAATTTGAAAGTGCACCTGCTGAGGTTCTAGGCCATCTCAGCATTCAAATAATTTATCCATCTTTCCAAACATCTTTTGTGTATTAAAAAAAAAAAAAAAAGTTCTAAGTTATTACACTTAGTATGAATCAGAAAACAGCCCTGCTTCTTTAGATGTGGATTCTGGGTTTTTTTTTCTCCTGCATTTTTTCACTATTCAGCAAACACTCATTTAGAGTCCGCCTTAGACACAGAACTCTGCTAAGTACGTATGCATCTTGCTTAGGACAGCTTTGGCTGCAAGTAGCAGAAAATGAGACTCGAACTGGATTAAACATCACAGAAACGTGTCTCTTGTGATAAGAAATGCAGGGTTGCTCCAGCAAGTTGGCTAATGCTGAGGTTCTGCAAAGTCATCAAGTACCAATCATTCTTTCCATTTTGTTACTAGTTTCCTGTGGCTGCTATAACAGATTCCCACAAACCTAGTGCCTTAAAACGATACAAAGTTATCATCTTATAGGTCTAGAGGTCAGATGTCTGATGCAGGTCTCCTTGGGTTAAAATCAATGTGTCACAAAGGCTGCCTTCCTTTCTGGAGGCTCCAGGAGAATCCATTTCCTTGCCTTTCCGGCTTCTGGGGGCTGCCCACACTCCCTGGCTTGTGGCCCCTTCTATCTTCTAAGCCAGCAATGACTGCACGAGTCTCTCACGTCACATCACTCTGACACTCCCACATTTAAGAACTCCAGTGGTTACACTGGGCCCATCAGATAATCCAAAACTCTCTCTCCATCTCAAGGCCATACCCTTAGCCACATGTGCAAAGTCTCTGGCCACGTCAAGTAACACATCTTCAGGTTACAGGGACTAGGACATGGATATCTCTAGGGGGGCTATAATTCTGCCTACCATAGTCGCTGTGCTCTTCCAGCCTCAATGAGGGCTTTGCCCTCAGGCTGGCTGTTCTCATGATCATAAGGTACTAATTAGAGTTTCAAGTGCCACATCCAGACATACTTTCTAGAGGAAGAAAAAGGTGAGACATCTCTTTCTGGTCTCTTTCTTTCTAGGGAGAAAACTTTTGCCAGAGGCCCTAGAGCAGATGTTCCTTCATGTTTAATTGGCTGACACGGGTTACCTGCCCATTATCAATCCAATTTTTGACAAGGAGAATAGGTTCGCTGTGACTGGCATAGGCTAAGAATTTGGGATGGATGTTGGACAGTCAGCCATCATATTCACTATAATGTAGCAAATACCAAGAAGGGCAGAAAGTTACTATTTACATAATACTTATAACTAAAGGTCCAGTACTTAAACCAACCTTGCCAAGAAAACCAAGGCTAGTTTGCATTTTACTATGTATTCTAGTTATGGTTACCTCTGCATATACTATTATATATGGAGGAGTAAATATGCTGGCTTTTTTTTTTTTTTTTGAGATGGAGTCTCGGAGTCTCGCTCTGTCGTCCAGGCGGGAGTGCAGTGGCACGATCTTGGCTTACTGCAAACTCCACCTCCCGGGTTCACTCCATTCTGCTGCCTTAACCTCCTGAGTAGCTGGGACTACAGGTGCCCACCACCACGCCTGGCTAAGTTTTTGTATTTTTAGTAGAGATGGGGTTTCACCATGTCATCCAGGATGGTCTCGATCTCCTGACCTTGTGATCCGCCCACCTTGGTCACCCGAAGTGCTGGGATTACAGGCGTGAGCCACTGCACCTGGCCAATATGCTGGCTCCTAAGCACGGGAGAGTTGAGTTGAAATCTGTTGTTTTCTACCACATTCTTCAAAAACACATCAAATAAGTTTTTAAAATAATTCAAAAGTAATCATGACTTTGAGAAGACCACTGCAAGACTTGCTAGAAAATATACAAGAGGTTCTAACTTCGAGTTTGCTTTCATGCTCTTGTTTCTCAAAGAAATCCAGCATTCCCAATGCAAAATTAAGTATGCCTCAGAGGTTGCTTAGAGGACTGACTGCTGTTCCAGGTGACAATGTCATATAATGAACGAAGCTGAAGCCAAACACCAGAGGCCTGAATTATATGGGCATATCAGCCAGGGTCCGATCAGGAGTCAGAAATCACTCCAGTTATTTTAACAGAAAGAATTTAACACAGAGAGAGCTATTAACGAGACATAAAGTTGTTAACTAGGTGAGAGAGTAGAAATGGAACTCTAAGGTATCATGGGAGCAGAAGAGATAAAAGGAAGAGGTGAGAATTATTAAAATAAAGAGCCTGGAGGAGGGTCCCCATGAACGTGAACTCAAACTTCTGAGGAGGAGGTGCTGCTCAGGTGAGACAAGTGTCTCCAGGGTACCTGAAGAGGCTGATCGTACAAGTGTTGAAAAACCAGTGGACTGAATTCAGCCAGCTGCTGCTTCAGGGAAAGAACTGCTGCTGCCAGGGTGAAGAAGCATATCTTGGGTGCCACAGACAGGAAGCTCACTGGAAGCAAACGGGAAGTGCACATCACTTCCTTGTCCTCCAGCTTTGCAGCATCCTTCTAGCACTCGCTACTGGCAGAGCCGAATACCGAGGCAGCTGGCCAGGCAGAAATGTGGCTTGCAGAGGCTGAGCTCCAGCATCACACAGGAGACCACAGAAGGTTGTGTTCAGGGTTGAGAGACAATGGGCACAACAAGTAACTATCCTGTGATGCCAGCAGCAAAGTCTCCTTATTTTGCAGTTGAGTATACATCTTTGGGAATGATAAAGGAGATGAAGGGGCTTCCGAGTGCATGAAAGGGTTAAAAAAAAAAAAAAACTTTCATAGTTCGGAAATGCTTATTGAGCTTCTGGGAATGCAACTGTTCCCTCACTCTACAATCATATCGCAATATTCACTAGTAATTCTTGGATGTTACTATCGCTCCCATTCCTTTCTGGGGGAAGGAGGTAGACAAGCATAGTCATATTTGTATTTGTATTTTGAATATCTTTTTAAAAAATTACTAAATTTGGCCAGGCATGGTGGCTCATGCCTATAAGCCCAGCACTTTGGGAGGCTGAGGCAGGTGGATCACCTGAGGTCAGGAGTTCGAGATCAGCCTGGCCGACATAGTGAAACCCCGTCTCTACTAAAATTACAAATATTAGCCAGGCGTGGTGGCGGATGCCTGTAATCCCAGCTACTCAGGAGGCTGAGGCAGGAGAATAGCTTGAACCCAGGAGGCGGAGGTTGCAGTGGAGCCGAGATCATGCCACTGCACTCCAGCCTGGGCAACAAGAGTGAGACTCTGTTTCAAAAAATAATAATAATAAATAATAAAAAATAGAATAAAAAATTTTAAAAAACACTACTAAATTCACAACATAAAAAATTTTAAAACAACACTACTAAATTCATAACAACATATCTTTATCATGTAGAAAGGCAGTAAATATGTAAATAGTGGTTAAAAGAACATATTTTGTCATCAGACTGATCTGGGTTCAAATTCTGGTTTTGACACTTGGTAGCTGTGTGCCTTTGGCCAAGTTACTTAAATTGCCTCAGCCTTACCTTCCCCAGCTGTTATATGGGAATAATAATAATAATACTAACCTCATAAGGTAGTTGGGAAGATTAAATTAATTACCACTATAAAACTTAACTTGGCCATGAACTGGGTTTTTTTTCCCCCATGAGTCTCAACAGTCTAGGAAAGAAAAATGTTTCCAACCCCAGCTTTTGAGAAAAATGTTCGGCCGGGCGCGGTGGCTCAAGCCTGTAATCCCAGCACTTTGGGAGGCGGAGACGGGCGGATCACGAGGTCAGGAGATCGAGACCATCCTGGCTAACACGGTGAAACCCCGTCTCTACTAAAAATACAAAAACTAGCCGGGCGAGGTGGCGGGCGCCTGTAGTCCCAGCTACTCGGGGAGGCTGAGGTAGGAGAATGGCGTGAACCCGGGAGGCGGAGCTTGCAGTGAGCTGAGATCCGGCCACTGCACTCCATCCCGGTCGACAGAGTGAGACTCTGCCTCAAAAAAAAAAAAAAAAAAAGAGAAAAATGTTTATAGCTTTTCCACAGTATTCTTACCTCTATGACAGCACTGAGCTCAATGTATAAGTTTTCAAATAATAATATTCCCAAGTAAAGTGAGAGTTCCTTACAACCAGAACCGTATATTTTTCACCATGTACACAGCTCCTGAAAAAAAAGGTTATCTTCCTTGACAGATCCAAACAGTGAACCAATCCTAAACACAATCAGATACCCAGAACCCCAAAGCAGAAGGGGATGCAGGCAATCCAGGAGGTCAACATGGAGAGGAGTGGTTTTCAGTGGAGGATAGGCAGGTGAGAGGGTGGGCATCAGAACTACCTTTTTCCAAGGGTGCACACCCTCCACCTACCACCACCCTAGATTCTGGCTCAGCTTCCTTAGAAAATTATGAATACATTGCTCCTTTGTGTGCTGGAGATAGACAGAAGCCAATATAAAGTAAAGAAGAGATAGTCTTGACTTTCCAGGAAGTGTGGATTCGCAGTAAGCCTAAAGGGTAGCTAAACTATCCAGGCTCAGCTGCCAGGAGAAAGTGTGAATTTGCACAGAGAGAGTTGGTGCCTGTGGTGGGTTAGAACAGCGGTCTCCAGCCTTTTTGGCACCAGGGACTGGCTTCGTGGAAGACAGTTTTTACATGGACTAGTGGGTGGGGGATGACTTTGAGATCAGTCAAGCACATTACATTTATCGTGCATTTTATTTCTATTATTATTGTATTATAATACATAATGAAATAATTCTACAACTCACCATCAGGTAGACTCAGTGGGAGCCCTGAGCTTCTTTTCCTGCTTCTAGATGGTCACATCTGGGGGTGATGGGAGGCAGTGACAGATCATCAGGCATTAGATTCTCATAAGGAACGTGCAACCTAGATTTCCCTTGTATGTGCAGTTCATAATAGGGTTCATGCTCCTATGAAAATCTAATGCTGCCACTCATCTGACAGGAGGCAGAGCTCAGGTGGTAATGCAAGCAATGGGGAGCAGCTGTAAATACAGATGACGCTCCAGTCAGTTGCCCACCGCTCACCTCCTGCTATGCAACCTGGTTCCTAGAAGGCCACGTACCGGTACTGGTCCATGGCCTGGGAGTTGGGGACCCCTGGGTTAGAGAATCAGGGGAACAAACACGACAGTGGCTGGTTCTTTCAGAGGAGAGGTACAAGTAAGTCTCTTGCTAAGTCACCCAGAGGCCAAGTGCCTGAGACCTTCACCTAAGGAAACTTGAGGTTGACAAAAAAGGCAGAAAGGAGCCTCTGGAGTGATCTAAAGAAGACAAACTTGGCCGTGCGTGGTGGCTCACGCCTCTAATTCCAGCACTTTGGGAGGCCGAGGTGGGCAGATCACGAGGTCAGGAGATCGAGACCATCCTGGCTAACACGGTGAAACCCCGTCTCTACTAAAAAATACAAAAAATTAGCCAGGTGTGGTGGTGCGTGCCTGTAGTCCCACTTACTCGGGAGGCTGAGGCAGGAGAATGGCGTGAACCTGGGAGGCGCATCTTGCAGTGAGCCGAGATCGAGTCACCGCACTCCAGCCTGGGCGACACAGCGAGACTCCGTCTCAAAAAAAAAAAAGAAAACAAACTCACCTTGTGCTTTTAAAAGTTTTAAGCAAACCAAGGCAGACGTCATTTGTGACTACTCTGAGAAGAAATCTCATTTCAACCCTGAGTTCTTTTCTCTTTCAAAAATTTCCATCAGGAGGCCGGGCGCAGTGGCTCACGCCTGTAATCCAAGCACTCTGGGAGCCCAAGGTGGGCAGATCACTTGAAAACAGAGTTTGAGACCAGCATGGTGAAACCCTGTCTCTACTAAAAATACAGAAAATCAGCTGGGCATGGTGGCAGGCCCCTGTAATCCCAGCTACTCAGGAGGCTGAGGCACAAGAATTGTTTGAACCCAGGAGGTGGAGGTTGCAGTGAGCTGAGATCACACGACTGCACTCCAGCCTGGGCAACAGAGAGAGACTATGTCTCAACAACAACGAAATAATTTCCATCAGGAAAAAAGCATGGGGAATAATAAAAATCCAATGAAAGCCTAATTAATAACCCTTTTAATAAAGTGAATCTGTACAGGGAGGGACTGCTTGGGGCGTGTTCTGGATTCCTCTACACTGGGGCAGTATTAGTTGAGGAAGAGACACAGAACTACTAAAGAAATGGAGTGGCCAAGGGGTCCACCACCACTTCCCAGACACCAGAAGACAGGGACTTGATACCTAGGCCACAGCCTTATAAAGTCCAAGGAAGAATATTCATCCACCCTGGCAGGAAAGGTAGTAAAGCAAGAACTCCCTGGTCTTCTAACGAGGGGAAGGGGGTCTCGCCGAGGTAGACTGTAAAAGAATCTTCATCCCAGAACACATCCCTGTGCCTAGCTGGCCTAATGGTTTAGAGCTTGGGCAGATTCACCTCTTTTTAGCTATGTGATTTGAGGCTGGTATTTAATTCTCAGAGTCTCAGTTTTCTCATCTGTAAAATGGGGATGTTATTACCACTCACAGGGACACTGTGAGTATTATATACAATAATTTACATAAATACAATACTTTATAGTACTTTCCTGGAACAGAGTGGGCACCCAATACACAGTAACAATTATACGTTTGTTTCGCTATCACAGAATTACTGATAATAACAGGTATCCCTGCAATCTATTCCATTGAGTCTGTTTTTAGTATTAAGTTCTTTCCTCCAAATCAAAATACTTTTCTTTCACCTATTCAAAGCCAAATACTTATAGGCTGGGTGTGGTGGCTCACGCCTGCACTTTGGGAGGCCAAGGCAGGTGGATCACTTGAGGTCAGGAGTTCGAGATCAGCCCGGCCAACATGGCGAAACTCTGTCACTACTAAAAATACAAAATTTAGACCGGGCGCAGTGGCTCACACCTGTAATCCCAGCACTTTGGGAGGCCAAGGTTGGCAGATCACCTGAGGTTGGGAGTTTGAGCCCAGCCTGACCAACATGGAGAAACCCCATCTCTACTAAAAATACAAAATTAGCCAGGTGTGGTACCACATGCCTGTAATCCCAGCTACTCGGGAGGCTGAGGCAGGAGAATTGCTTGAACCTGGGAGGCGGAGGTTGCAGTGAGCAGAGATCGTGTCACTGTACTCCAGCCTGGGCAAAAAAAGCGAAACTCTGTTTCAAAAAAAAAAAAAAAAAATTTAGCTGGGTGCGGTGGTGCGCACCTGTAGTCCCAGCTACTCAGGAGGCTGAGGCAAGAGAATTGCTTAAGCCTGGGAGGCAGGGGCTGCAGTGAGCCGAGATAGCACCACTGCACCCCAGCCTGGGTGACAGAGCAAGACTGTCTCAAAAAAAAAAAAAAAAAAAAAAAAAGTCAAATATTGATCACAAGATTGAAATATTCTGCTTTTTGACAATTACCATATATGCTCCACATCTTCCTAAATGATTCTTAAACATCAGCAGCTGAAAGAGGCAATTATCATAAAGAGCAGTTGCTTTAGAAAGAAAGATTTTCTCAGGCACTTCTATAAATAGAAAGGTGTGGTGAGGGATGTAAATTATGATCTGCAATTGTGATCTTTCAATTATGACATGCAATTATCTTAGAAATTCAGCTACGATACCAGGCAAATGTTTACACCTATATCACATATCTGCTGCTAGGTATAATCCTTAAAGTCTGAAAATTGGCTCCATGCCTTATACAGAGTAGGCTGAATAAATGATTGCTGAGCAACTTTAGCAAAATAGCACAAGAAGGGAGGAAAAGCACTGAAACAGGAGATCCAACCATGATCACGGGTCTCTAGTACTTAAAACACTGAGATTTCTTCAGGGCTCTATGTGCTGAAAAATCTCAAGGATCTCAAGGGTGTGTCATAAATGAAGAGTGTCAGAAGTAAGCAGATCATAAACGTTCAAAACAAGTGTGGGAGGGACCTACACGCAAGGACTACCTCTGGAATATATGGTGTCCTCTGATGCCAATCTCATCCTCTTTTTTTTTTTTGAGACGGAGTCTCGCTCTATCGCCCAGGCTGGAGTGCGGTGGAACGATCTCAGCTCACTTCAACCTCTGCCTCCTGGGTTCAAGCGATTCTCCTGCCTCAGCCTCCCGAGTAGCTGGGATTACAGGTGCCCGCCACCAGGCTAGGCTAAATTTTGTATTTTAGTAGAGACGGGGTTTCACCGTGTTGGCCAGGATGGTCTCCGACTCCTGACCTCAAATGATCCGCCTGCCTTGGCCTCCCAAAGTGCTGGGATTACAGGCGTGAGCCACCACACCAAGCCTCAAGCTCTTATACACACATTTTGGGTCACACTTTTGAGATTTTTAGGTTTTAATGTATTCTCCACTATGAAGCTCTTCAGAATTATCCTTCTCCCCTAAGTCATCTAATTTTTCCTCCTTTCTCACCAAAAACACTTCCTCAGTAATAGGCAGAGGATTATTACTTGAAGTTGCTTTTTTTTTTTTTTTAACTGAGGAAATGTCAGGCATGTTATTTTCAGAGTGATTTAAACAGCTCTTGTGTTATAACTAAACAGAAAGAACAAAGATGCTAAAATATTAATCATCCTGCCCAGCTGCCCACTGGGAGTAGCTGAAAATGGCAACGTGCTGCTGTCTTCTGGCTTTGTGTCTACGTTACTGCCTGTGCAGCTCACAAACACTCCCTTTCCTGAACATATGGAGCAATCTCAGGAAGGAATTTGCCTCAGTGAACCCTGACTAGCCAATCAAAACCAGACGGTTCCAAGTTCGGTGACTAATATCAGGGATGAATTGTGCGTGGTGAAAAGGAAATTTTGTGTGCTGGAGAAATTTATACCCTGAGATCAGCCATATCACAGGTGTGCAGGATCACCTGGTGAAACTGAACTTCAGAAAAGGCGACTTCAAACATTTCTTCAAGCAGCACGCCTGTCATCACAGAGAATGAAAAACTGAACAGCGCTACGCGGTTTCTGATCACTCTAACAACAACAACAACAACAATAGCTGCCTTTAGGGAGGACTTGCGGGACTGGAGCCGGGGCAGTCACTGCATATATGCGATCCCATTGAGTTTAATTCTCACAAACCATAAGGTAGGTGCAATCACCTCTGGTCTACATACAAAGGATGAAGTCTGAGAAGATTAAGTGAATTGCTCTTGCTTGCACACCTAGAAAATGGAGGAAGTGGGTATCTCTGATTCCAAAGCCCTTGCTTTTAACCACCATACTCTTTTAGTAATCTTTTTTTTTTTTTTAATTTTCAGACGGAGTCTCGCTCTGTCACCCAAGCTGGAGTGCAGTGGCGTGCGATATCGGCTCACTGCAACCTCCGCCTCCGGGGTTCAAGCGATTCTCCTGCCTCAGCCTCCCAAGTAGCTGGGACTACAGGCGCCCGCCGCCACGCCCGGCTAATTTCTTTTTGTATGTTTAGTAGAGACGGAGTTTCACCGTGTTAGCCAGGATGGTCTCCATCGCCTGACCTCGTGATCCGCCCGCCTCGGCCTCCCAAAGTGCTGGGATTACAGGCATGAGCCACCACGCCCAGCTATTTTGGTTTCTTTCCTTCTTTCTCATGCCCTGATATTCATAGGAAAGGTAAAAAGCTCGGAAATTAGATGGAAGGAACATTAAAACATAAATAGGCACTGGCTGTGTGGGATGCCTTGGAAAACATGGCGGACCGTTTCCCAAGAGTGGACTAAATTCATTAACCGCCCTAGGAGGTAAGTACTACTTCCAAGATGAAAGGCATTTTTGGCTCTTGAGAAAGCCCAACATTTACACATTTTAACACAGGCATGGAAATAAGCACTGGAGAGACATTTGCTAGCTCTTCAGAATCCATACAAACAGCAAAAACTCAAGAAGAGTGCTACAGATTTCTAGCCAGTTTCATCTTAAAAGGTATAGTGATATTAAATCCCCAAACCCATTTCCAATATTAAAAGTCACCCAGGCCTGTGTCCAATATGCCCTCTTCTCATCAAACTTGGCCTGGTAGGGTTACCAGGACAGTGGTGTGGCCAGACAGCTACATGAGAACCTGCAGAATCTCAATTCAACCAACCTTCACCAACCACCTCCGAAGCATGAGGCATTCTGATGACAATAACAATGCACACTTACCGAGTGTTTACTATATGCTAGGTGGTATGCTAAGTCCTTTACATGCTTTTTTTTTTTTTTTTTTTTTTTTTTGAGACGAAGTCTGGCTCTTGTCCCCCAGGTTGGAGTGCAGTGGCATGATCTTGGCTCACTGCAACCTCCACCTCCCAGGTTCAAGTGATTCTCCTGCCTTAGCCTCCCAAGTAGCTGGGATTACAGGCATCTGCCACCACGCCTGGCTAATTTTTATATTTTTATTAGAGACGGGGTTTCACCATGTTGGCCAGGCTGGTCTCGAACTCCTGACCTCAGGTGATCCGCCTGCCTCGGCCTCCCAAAGTGCTGGGATTACAGGAGTGAGCCACTGCACCCAGCCCTTTACATGCTTTTAACTCATTTAATCCTCACAATAAACCCTGTGAGGTGGGTTCTATTATTTTCCCCACTTTTAAATGAGATAACTGAGGTGTACAGAAGTAATTTGCCAAAACCTAGAGGCTTCCAGAGCTCTCTGTCTTAATCACTAAGGCTATGCTGTAGGGTCTGCAGGGTGAAAGCAGTGCCCAGCTTCAGGACTCCGCAACAGTGTTGCAGAGGCTCCACTCTCCCCTGGGTTAAGGAACAGAGTGAATAGCCATCCACGCCCCTCCCTGACAACAACATGACTGGAGGAAACCAGCGAGGAAGACCTCTCCCTTCCCCTTAAGGAATGGGAAGCATGCTTGGTTAATCGAGAGAAGAGCATCCTGGAGAAAGGCTTGCTTTGGAAAAGGAAGAGGAAAGGGGGAAGAAAAGAACACCACGAAGGTGACCAAACCATGGCTTCCACGCACTCTTGCTTCACCAAAGTACAGGGGACACCCTTTCCCCTGAAGAGGGTGCTGTGCTGCTTAATCCGCCCTCCGGAGTGGATCAGGGCATGGAAGAGAAACAAGGAGCAACTCCAGGCAGCAGGGGACCAGGATCGCTTGCTCTGACCCTCCCAGTTGTTCCAGTCATGTCGAGGGCCTTTTAGCCAGCACAGCAACTACCATCTCTCACTACTTTTTTTTTTTTTACAAATGTTAGTTTAGAATGGATCTTGAAGTAGTGGGAGCTATAAGACAGATTCCAGTTGTTGTCAGACAAGCTGTAACTGAATAACAGTTTTTAAATACAGAAGGTCCTAAAATATATAGCTCCCATAATAATACATATGCAACTCTAAAAGGTCAAGGGGAAAAGACTCAATATTACACATTTTTTAATGTAACACAGCTATGGTTAGAAATAGGGTAGAAACAATATAGTGGGGTTTTTTGTTTTTGTTTTGGTTTTTGTGAGATGGAGTTTTGCTCTTGTCACCCAGGCTGGAGTGCAGTGGAACGATCTTGGCTCACTGCAAGCTCTGCCTCCCAGGTTCAAGTGATTCTTCTGCCTCAGTCTTCCGAGTAGCTGGGATTATAGGCGTGCGCCACCACATGTGGCTAATTTTTGTATTTTTAGTAAAGACGGGGTTTCACCATGTTGGCCAGGCTGGTCTCAAACTCCTGACCTCAGGTGATCCAGCCGCTTCGACCTCCCAAAGTGCTGGGATTACAGGTGTCAGCCGCTGCACCCAGGAATATAGTGGTTTTATCTCAAGGATTTATAAACATCTTACGAAAATGTTAGGAATGGGGTGATAATGTCCAGAGACTTGTGTTCTAGTTAACTCAGTCCCCATCCAACCCATTTCTTTTATACTCCATACCTAACAATTTTCAAATGCTTAAAACTGGCAGGTCAACATCCCACGTGTGGCGGGCATGGAGACGCACCACACAGTTCCTCTTTCAAGGAAGGTCTTTTTGCCTCAGCTGCTGGGAGTGCTCTTGGCAGACGGCCTTCAACTGCCAGCCTCTCAAGGGCACAGAGCTGCTCTGCCCAAGGACACGGCCTGCCCAGGGTGTTCCCCATCCAATGACTGATCAAGACTGGGGCATATAAGCCTAGCAATGTGAATTCAACGTGGGACAATCCTGTAGGCCATTTCGGCTCCTGCGCTTCCCAGGAGGCTGTGGTCAATGCCAGCGGCTCCCTCTGCCAATCCTGCTGCCCAGTTCCCTCCCACAAATGTTGATCCCATTGGTGCTCCTCACATGCATCCTGCATACAAAAGCCCCTTGAGGCTGCTCCCCAGAGAATCCAACCAGTGCCTCAATGCCTCTATGGATAAGAAAAAGAAATTCAATTTTCAAGGTAAGTGGTACAGGTTAAGACAGATGGTTAGAAAAAAATCTTTCATCGTTATCTTGGGAATTTTCCTCCTCTATACGAGCTACACTTCAACAGATGGTTAAAACTCAACCTAGGAGAAGGCTGGGCAGCCTAGCCGAGGTGATCATTTGCGTGGTTCCAAGGAGATAAAGGAGCACAGTAGAACTCTCAGGGAGGCACGCTGAGCTACGTGGTCAGCCTCCAATCTCCCTGGAGCAAGGTGAGTGCTGTCCTGACCCACTTTAAAGCTAGGTAATTAGATATATTCCCATTCAAATCTAAGTCTAAGTTCATGTCTGGTCATCTGTTGGTTTCATCTCTCTCTCTCTCTCTCACACACACACACACACACACCCCTATCCCTAAAAATGTTCCAGGTCTCTTTCTCTTCCTTTCCATGGAAAACTGAGGCCTGATTACAGTGGTATTAGTCAGGTTACATGTTCATAAGTGATATAAGATTAAAAAGAAATAGGATCACCTTATTAATGTACATCCCAAATCATTGCATCAAGGCCAAACTCTCCGTGAGCCCATCCTAAATATATCTCCCAGAAATACAACCAGTTCTTCTTCCTAAAGCTCTCTGTCCATTTCTGGCAAGAAAAATGTACCAGAGAAAATCCTGTTTATAAAACAAAACAAAACAAAAAAGGCTACTCTTGGGCTCTTTGGTTGGTTGACAAAAGAAAATGAGTCTTCACCTTATTGTCACCCCAGAGATGGCCAAGTTTGGAATGAGTTTAGCAACATGAATCCTACACGAGCTAGGAGTGAATCCAGAAGCAGAGAGGAGGGTCACTCTTGGACACAGGACTCAAATTATGCTATTCAGATGACCCAAGGGAGTACAGAAACACCTTGGAGGGTCTCCTAAATTCACTTGTTCATAGACACAAAACGTTTATCACTGAAACATACTCTAAACCACTAGTTGTTAATTCTTCAGTACATAATTTTTTTAAAATTGTGCTTGTGGATTTCAAACTAACCAAAATGGTTGACAGAACTGTTTTACCTTGATGTCAATTCAGTTCCCCAACGACTGTTTGAGATGGTTAAAATAAAAACAACAACAAAAATAATAATAAAGAGTCCTTATCGCTGCATTCAAAATGTTTTCTCAAAGATTTCACCCTCCTGGCAGGACTGTCTAGATGGAAAGAGAATGTCGTGTCTCTTACGAAAATAAACCGTGGAGACCACATTACCTTCCGGTTCAAGCTCCTTTAAGGATCTGAAATCACTTGAAACTACGGCTCAGCAGTTTTAGTCCCTTTCTTATGCTGTCTTTCCCTGCTCAAGCACTTGGTTCTAATCAGCCCACTTCCTTCCTGCTGCTTTGGTTTTTATTACCAAAGTTCTTCGGTCCTTTTCACCACCCCATATGCTAAACAACTTCTACTTTGAGAAGCACATTCTCAGAGAACTCTGAGGAGGAGCCAAGCTCAGCTAAAGGTCTTCAATAATGAATGAAACCATGAAGAGCTACAATTTGTCTTAAGCAGCTTCCACCTTCTTTCTGTATCCTTTTCCTTCTGAAGATCATGCATCTACTTTTCTCAGGAATCAAGCATTCTCATTCTTCCATTGATTCTCCAAATACAGGAAAAGTAACATGATAAATAAGTTATATTTGGTGTAGGCCTCTGTGCAGAAAAAGCTAACATAGCAGGCCTAACACTTAACTGCCTTTTTCTTTCTTTTTTTTTTTTTTTTTTTTTGAGAGACAGTCTTGCTCTGTCGTCCAGGCTAGGGTGCAGTGGTGCAATCTTGGCTCACTGCAACCTCTGCCTCGTGGGTTCAAGCAATTCTCCTGTCTCAGCTTCCCAAGCAGCTGGGATTACACGTGCCCGCCACCGCACCCGGCTAATTTTTGTAT
>NC_045449.1:9441199-9446025 GCF_002776525.5 Piliocolobus tephrosceles
AGCTGGGATTACACGTGCCCGCCACCGCACCCGGCTAATTTTTGTATTTTTAGTAGAGACGGGGGTTTCACCATCTTGGCCAGGCTGGTCTCGAACTCCTGACCTCGCGATCCACCCACCTCGTCCTCCCAAAGTGCTGGGATTACAAGCATGAGCCACTGCACTGGGCTCTAACTGCTTTTCTTAACAAGGCACTGCTGCCAAGGTTGGCCCTTCCCTGGCTGGCATCCGGGAGTAAAGCTAGCAGCAAAATCACAGGAGAAACACCATGCACGTGTCTCAGGATCTTTTCCATTTTATTTTATTTTTTTGAGATGGAGTTTTGCTCTTGTCGCCCAGGCTGGAGTGCAGTGGCGCAAACTCAGCTCACTGCAACCTCCGCCTCCTGGGTTCAAGCGATTCTCCTGCCTCAGCCTCCCGAGGAGCTGGGACTCCAGGCGCCCACCACCACACCTGGCTCATTTTTGTATTTTTTTAGTAGAGATGGGGTTTCACCATGTTGGCCAGGCTGGTCTTGAACTCCTGACCTCCAGTGATCTGCCCGTCTGGGCCTCCCAAAGTGCTGGGATTACAGCATGAGCCACCACGCCCAGCCGTGTCTCAGGATCTTTTCTGCACAGTTAGCAGATTCAAAGACTCTGGTTTCCTTACTGTAATATAATAAAAATATAGTCATCCCTTGGTATCTTGGGGGATTGGTTCCAGGACCACCCCCTCCTCCATAGACAAAATCCATGGATGCTCAAGTCCCATATATAAAATGGTGTAGCATTTACATATCACCTACATATATCTTCCCGTATAACTTTAAATCATCTCTAGATTACTTATAATCCCTAATACAATGCAAATGCTATGTAATAGATGCTATGCTGTATTGTTTAGAGAATCGTGACAAGAAAAAAAGTCTGTACATGTTCAGTGCAGATTCAACCATCCATTTTTTAAAAAAAAAAAACTTTTTGATTCTCAGTCGGTTGGATTCATGAATGCGGAACCCACAGATACAGAGGGCCAAGTATACATATGTTTGGTCTTTACCCCAGGTTCCTGGCACAGAGCTTCAAAAACCTTTGGAATTTCCTGAGTGATAGAAGCATCTTTTGTTATTCATGATGAGTCCTTTTGGACTCCGGCTAATTTCTTTGGGGAAATTCATCTATGAACACATCAGATAATAACTCATGGTACGCTCTTAGACAGTTTCCAAGAAAGGGCTAGTGAAACCAATGGGTTAGAGGGCTGGAACTTTCAGGCCAACTCCCAACCCCCAGGGAGAGGAGGGAGGCTGGAGATCAAGGTCAGTCAAGTGGCCGATGATGTAATCAATCGTGCCTATGGAAAGGAGTCTCCATAAAAACCCTTGAACAAGGTTCAGGGAGCTTCTGGGATGGTGAACACATCAGTGTGCTGGGGCAGGAGCTGGAGGACAAGGAGAGAATGGTACATGGAGAGGGCACAGGAGCTCTGTCCCATCACCCCAACCTCTATACCTCCCCTATATACTGTGCCTTTTCCATTTGACTGTCCCTGAATTGGATCCTTTTAATAAAACTGTAATAGTAAGTACAGTGCTTTCCTGAGTTCAGTGAGTCATTCTAGTAAGTTATCAGATTCTGAAGGGGGGTCATGGGAACCCCTCAGTTTGTTTGTTTCTTGTTTTGAGACGGAGTCTCGCTCTGTCACCCAGGCTGGAGTGCAGTGGTGCAATCTTGGCTCACTGCAACGTCCGCCTCCCGGGTTCAAGTGATTCTTCCGCCTCAGTCTCCTGAGTAGCTGGGACTACAGGCACGCACCACCACACCCAGCTACTTTTTTGTATTTTTAGTAGAGACGGGGTTTCACCGTGTTAGCCAGGATGGTCTCGATCTCCTGCCCTCGTGATCTGCCTGCCTCAGCCTCCCAAAGTGCTGGGATTACAGGCGTGAGTCACTGCGCCTGGCAGGGAACCCTTCACTTTATAGCCAGTTGGACAAAAGTGCCTGGGGATACCAGGCACTTTTACTGCTGGTAATGGCTGGTATCTGAAGTTGGAATGGTCTTGTGGGATCAAGCCCTTAAAACTGTGGAGTCTGACGCTAACTCTGGGTATTGTCAGAATTGAATTGTTGGATACCCAGTTGATGTTGAACAATTGGTGGAATAACATACTCTCTTTCTCTTTCCCACCAGCCCCTGTTACTATAATCTGGCCCCTTCCTATAGATGAATGATGAATGTTCCAGAAAAAACCTGACTTTACACTCCCAGGTATTTAATGCCATAAGTGAATGAAAAATAACCACCTTCTGTATCTCTAATTATATTGTCTTATCATTAGAGAAATTCATCTGTGAACATATCAGATGATAACGTGGAGATATCATTCAACTTACAGAAACCCTAGAAAACAACTCTCACAGACTGTATTAAAAAACTTGTGTCCAGGCACAGTGACTCATGCCTGTAATCCCAGCACTTTGGGAGGTTGAGGTGGGTGGATCATGAGGTCAGGAGTTCGAGACCAGCACGGCCAACATGGTGAAACCTCGTCTCTACTAAAAATACAAAAATTAGCTGGGCACAGTGGCACATGCCTGTAATCCCAGCTACTCGGGAGGCTGAGGCAGGAGAATCGCTTGAACCCGAGAGGCAGAGGCAGAGGCTGCAGTGAGCCAAGATCATGCCACTGTACTCCAGCCTGGGCGAAAGAGCGAGACTCTATAGCAAAAGAAAAACAAAAACAAAAAAACAAAAAAACAAACTTGTTTTACTGAAACCTCCAGAACACCAGCTGTTTCAGCAAAACGAATCTATAGATACTATGACCTGGTAAAAAATGCAGAAGAGAGAGACTTTGAGCTCAAAACAGTAGAGAAAGCACATGTGGTTGCCTCCTTCATTCCAAAGAGCACAATGAAATGGCAGTCAAGATATTTTTGAAAGAATAAATCCATGGAGGCACTGAAGACACGAGGAAGCGTTATCAGTGAAGACATCATTTTGGAGACTCTCTTAAAGAATAGAGTTGGGACTGTATTGACCAATAAGCCAAAACTGGGGGTGGGGAACGGGTGAAACACAACTGGAAATACATCAGGCTGCAGATAAGAAGCTCTTTCTTTTTGACAGAACCTTGGAGAGGCTCCAAGCTTAGAGTCAATGGCTATTGGCAGCTACAGGATGGCCTACAAAGAAGTGGTTATAAGGCAGGAATCAGGGCATCTGAGTGGAGAGCTGTCTACAGAACAGCTGAGCCAGTCTGCCCACAGCCCTGCCCTGTGTACACTGCAGTCTGCAGTACTTGCTCCCAGCTGGAGCCCCCAGAACAGCCTTCTCTGGAGAGGAAGGTTTGCCTGGAGAGTGCCCATGGTGTTGGTGTCCAGGCTAGACAATGAGTCAAACAAGAGCCTCTGGGATAGATACAGGGGTAAAAAGAAATAACACATATAAAAGATGTCACCCCAAGATCGCAGTTCTCCTTATGTTATTAGTTTCGTTATAGCAAATGGTCCTGAATCTGCTTGTGCCCTCTTTTACCTAACTGTATATCCTAGAAAGAAACCTGTCAACTGGCATACCTTGCCCATTTACACAGAGTACACATCACAGCCTGTCTTCTCACTCAAGAAAGAAGCCTTGTGGGTAAATAAACCTGCCTAAATGGCCACCCACGGTGGCTCACGCCTGTAATCCCAGCACTTCGGAAGGCCAAGGTCGGTGGATCACACGGTCAGGAGTTCGAGACCAGCCTGACCAACATGGTGAAACCCCATCTCTACTAAAACTACAAAAATCAGCCGGGTATGGTGGTGCGCACTTGTAATCCCAGCTACTCAGAAGGCTGAGGCAGAAGAATCGCTTGAACCCAGGAGGCGGAGGTTGCAGTGAGGCAAGACTGCTCTCCTCGTACTCCAGCATGGGTGACAGAGCGAGACTCCGTCTCAAAAAACAAAACAAAACAAAACAAAACCTACCCGAATACAAAGAAAGCCTATTGCAGTTTCCTATACGAATCAACATGGTCCTTCATTCATAAACATGAAGAATCAATGAAGAATTAGCAGACATGAGGAAAAGCCCATAGCATGTGCATCAGTTTGTAAAGGCTGCCATAACAAAGTGCTACAGACTAAGGAGCTTAAACAACATTAACTTTCTCACAATTCTCAAGGCTAGAAGTCCAAGGTATAGATGTTAGCAGAGGTCGTTTCTTCTTTTCTTTTTTTTTTTTTTCTTTTTCTGAGATAGAGTCTTGCTCTGTCACCCAGGCTGGAGTGCAGTGGCGCGATCTTGGCTCACTGCAACCTCCACCTCCCGGGTTCAAGCGATTCTCCTGCCTCAGCCTTCCGAGTAGCTGGGATTATAGGCATGGCCACCACGCCTGGCTGATTTTTATATTTTTAGTAGAGATGGGGTTTCACCACGCTGGCTAGGCTCATCTTGAACTCCTGACCTCAGGTGATCCGCCTGCCTCAGCCTCCCAAAGTGCTGAGATTACAGGCGTGAGCCACCACGCCCAGCCAGAGGTCATTTCTTCTGAGGCCTCTTTCCTTGGTTTGTCTTCTCTGTGTCCTCACATGGCCTGCTCTTTGCATGTGTCTTTGTTCCATATGCTTTTGTGTGTGTGTGTGTGTGTGTGTGTGTTTGTGAGAGACAGGGTCTCACTCTGTTGCCCAGGCTGGAGTGCAGTGGCTCACTGCAGCCTTGACCTCCCGGGCTCAAGTGATCTTCCGACCTCAGTCTCCTGAGTAGCTGGTACTGCAGGCATACACTACCACATTCGGCTAATTTTTATTATTATTATTATTATTATTATTATTATTATTATTATTATTATTATTATT
>NC_045449.1:9446035-9575794 GCF_002776525.5 Piliocolobus tephrosceles
TTATTATTATTATTATTATTATTATTATTATTATTATTATTATTATTTCTTATAGAGATAGGGTCTCCCTGTATTTCCCAGGCTGGTCTCAAACTCCTGGGCCTAAGAGATCCACCTACCTCGACTTCCCAAAGTGCTAGGATTACAGGCACAAGTCACCGTGCCCGGCTTCAGGTTCCTCTTCTGTTTTTTTTTTTTTTTGAGATGGGAGTCTCGCTCTGTCGCCCAGGCTGGAGTGCAGTGGCTGGATCTCAGCTCACTGCAAGCTCTGCCTCCTGGGTTTATGCCATTCTCCTGCCTCAGCCTCCCGAGTAGCTGGGACTACAGGCGCCCGCCACCTCGCCCGGCTAGTTTTATTATATTTTTTAGTAGAGACGGGGTTTCACCATGTTAGCCAGGATGGTCTCGATCTCCTGACCTCGTGATCCGCCCGTCTCGGCCTCCCAAAGTGCTAGGATTACAGGCTTGAGCCACCGCGCCCGGCCCAGGTTCCTCTTCTTAAAAGGATACCAGGCATATTGGATTAGGGCCCACCATGGTGGCCCCATTTTAGCCTAATTATCTCTAAAGACCCCATCTCTAAATAGTCACATTCTGTAGTAGGGGGTTAGGACTTCAACATTTGAATTTGGGGGGTGACATATAATTCAGTCCACAGCAGCATAAAAGAGAAAGACTAAGATGAACAAACCAAAACTTACCTAGAGAAGAAACAGAAGTAACAAAAGGAGCCAAAACACTCACCATTTTTTAAAGTTCTAACTAGTACCATTCAAAGCATTAAAAAATGTACAACCTTATAAACACACTTGTGCGGGAAAAAAAAGCAATCATGAACATTAAAACTTCTTGGTGTTTAAAACTATCATTCTCAAAATTTTAAAACTCAGTGAGAAGAGCTGAGTAATAAAATGGATATAGCAATTATAACAACAGTCAGTAAAACATGTTGGTAAATGTAAATAAAATCCTGACTATAGAAAAAAAAGGGGGCTTTAGTTGAAAACAAAACAGAAGACGAAGAGTTTAAAGGGAAGTTTAAGAATTCTAAACTTGATTTATTCCGAGGTATTTATTTGCTTTAGACTTTGTTAGAAAAATGTAAACGTAGGTATGCATGTTAAATATGTGGGGGTGGCTGTGGTCCAAGGTGGGTGGCCTGAGTATCCCATTCTTGGGTGGGGAAGGGGGAAACTAGTTTTCCCATAAAGCTGTCATTTCCCAGCTTCTAGCTTTATTTGGAAAGCCCACTTTCAGCTGCCTGCAATGCGTAGGCCCCATAACCTCAACTCCCATCTCCAAGTCGGTGTGGGAATGCAGGTCCCTAAGCTACATATCTGGCTTGGTTATCTCTGAGGGTCATGAGGCTTCAATCACTCACTGGTGTAGGTAAGTTTCTTCATTTCTGGCACCTAGAGAACTCCCTTTGTTGCCTTCAAGCTCAGCTAAAAATATTAAAACAGTTTTTTTTTTTTCTTTTTTTTGAGACGGAATCTCGCTCTGTTGCCCAGGCTGGAGTGTAGTGGCGCAATCTCGGCTCACTGCAAGCTCCGCCTCCCGGGTTCACGTCATTTTCCTGCCTCAGCCTCCCGAGTAGCTGGGACTACAGGCACCCGCCACCATGCCAGGCTAATTTTCTTTTTATATTTCTTAGTAGAGGCAGAGTTTCACTACGTTAGCCAGGATGGTCTCGATCTCCTGACCTCGTGATCCGCCCACCTTGGTCTCCCAAAGTGCTGGGATTACAGGCGTGAGCCACTGCGTGTGGCCTAAAACTGTTTGTTTGTTTGTTTGTTTTCTATGTTTTATCTAACATTTTCATGGAAAAGGAAAGAGGAGTAGGGAGGCTCAGCCATCAGCTCAGTCTATCATTTTAACCAAGAAGTCTGTATTGTGAACACAGTTTACAACAAAAACACCTTTGCAGTGCTGAGAATGTGTGAGGCACTATTCTAAGAGATTCACATATATCAACCTCTTTTATCTTCATAACACTGTAACATGGGTACAAGCTGAGTGTCTCTTATCTGAAATGCTTGGGATCATGGATTTTGGAACATTTGCTATACATAGTGAACTATCCTGGGGCTGGGACTCAAGTCTAAACACAAAATTTATTTGTGTTTCATATACACCTTATATACATAGGCTGAAGGTAAAATATTGGCAATAGTTTTGTGCATGCATGAAAGTTTGTGTTGAGTTCTTATATATGACAGCTTCCACTTGTGGTCTCATGTCAATGCTCAAAAGTTTTCTGATTTTGCATTTGGGATTTCACATTTTCCAATTAGGGATACTTAACCTGTACTATGAATCCCCATCTTATAGACGAGAAAGTCAGGATCGAGAAAAATTGACTGGCTCAAGGTGACATAGCTAGAAAGTATCAGAGGTGGTCTGGCTCTTGACTACTAAATATTATCACGGTGATATTCAGTGGTGCCATCCAACCAACGTTTCCAGTCCCCCTCCTCCCTCAACAAACGTATTGAGGGTTATACCTCCCAGTGGTGGGATGAAGGCACATGATGAGTGCTGGTCAGTGAGCTGAGAATGAAATTCACATGTCACTTCTGAGTCAGGGCATTTCATTGCTGGGACAAGACCCCCAGAGTTCATTTACTCTCTGGCGGAGTATCCAGCAATGTTTGAAATGATGGCTGCCCTCTCACCAGGGATCTTAAGTAATTATGGCCACCACTGAACCATAATGGATATATATTTAAAGATTTTTTTAAAATGTTCATTGTTTTAAGCCGTTCCTATTTGGGGGCTATTTGTTGCCACAGAACAACCTAACTTATCCTGATGAATATAGTCTCTCAACTATTTTTCTAAATGAAAAAGCTGGAGTCGGGTGCGGTGGCTCACGCTATAATCCCAGCACTTTGGGAGGCCGAGGTGGGCGGATCACGAGGTCAGGAATTCAAGACCAGCCTTGCCAACATGGTGAAACCCCATCTCTACTAAAAATATAAAAATTAGCCGGGCGTGGTGGTGCACGCCTGTAATCCCAGCTACTCAGGAGGCTGAGGCAGGAGAATCGCTTGAATGCGGGAGGCAGAGGTTGCAGAGAGCCGAGATTACACCACTGCACTCCAGCCTGGCGACAGAGCTAGACTCTGTCTCAAAAAAAAAAAAAAAAAAAGTGGGGATGGGGTGGGGAGGAGTTCATTAAAAGAACAACAATAGAATATATAACTTCCAAACCAGTAGTGCTATCCAGAAGAAACTGTGTCACAGCCAGTGCTCTCTAAAGCTAACGAACCAAATTTTCACCAAATCCAAGAAACTAATATTAAAATTGGTCTGCAACCAATGGTCCCCATAAGATGCTAGCAGTAGCAACCACAAAACTGTACCACAGGAGTAATTCTATGATCCAGGATCCACTGTGGGACCCTCTACAGAAAATAATGCAGGAGATAAAATGCATATAATCATACAGAAATCTAACTCACAGACAGAAAAATTACAAAGTAGATGATAATCACCACGAGAGAGGGACGTAGGCAAAAACAACGAAGGAAGTCCATCTCAAATAACTTTCTAGTAATAGCAAGATCAGAAAAGAATTTTAACTGCTTAAAATTCTCAATACGATCAAGAAAGCAATCTGTAAGGCAAGAAAAGGGCATTATGGAATAAGAATAAATGATTTTGACAGTACACTTCAAATACACTTCTGGTTAAAGATCCAACTCTGAATATGCTCATTCATTGGCCTCTGTTCTTTCCTGTAAAGTCCCTGAAAATGATGGCATGGAGGTTTTGTCCTAAAGACATAAAAGTCAAAAAAGGTGGAAGAGAAAAGTAACAAAACTGGAAGCTAAAAAGCTTAGATATTTGGTTGACATTTTCTTGTATAGCCCGTGCCTTTGAAGAAAACAATCGACAGTGTCAGCAGCTGCTAATAAAATGTGAGTTTTCAAGTGGAAATTAGAATCTTGGGCGCCTTACATCTGCCACCAAAAACTTGAAGCTTCTCAATACTGAAAGACGTTCCTGATAAGATCAGTGTGACTTTTTTCTAATATCATATAATAAAATGTGTCAACGTTTGGAAGATCTGCTTAACTCAGTAAACCAATATTTACCAAATGTTCAATGCATGATGTTACAAAATCACACATGGGTAAAAGATTCATCTGAAGTGCAACGCAGACCAATAGCCTGTAATGGGAAAGAGCAGAAAACATGAACAGGAATGGTTTCTGATTACGCATTGTGACTAAACTTTAAGAAATTACTACTTGTCAAATTCTGGTGTAGTATCAAAGAAGAATATCTACAATATCCAGAAAGGTTATTAAAGTACCCCTGCTTTGGCCGGGCACAGTGGCTCACACCTGTAATCCCAGCACTTTGGGAGGCCGAGGCGGGTGGGTCGCGAGGTCAGGAGATCGAGACCATCCTGGGAGTTTGTGGCGGGCGCCTGTAGTCCCAGCTACTCGGGAGGCTGAGGCAGGAGAATGGTGTGAACCCGGGAAGTGGAGCTGGCAGTGAGCTGAGATCACCACTGAACTGAACTCTAGCCTGGGCAAAAGAGCGAGACTCCGTCTCAAAAAAAAAAAATACTCCTGCTTTTTTCAACTACATTTGTGTGTAACATGTATTTTATATACATCAACCAAAACAACATATTGCAACAGATAGAGTACAGAAGCAAAAATGAGAATCTAGCTATCTTTCATAAAGGCAGACATAAAAGATATCTGTAAAAATATAATGTGATTTGACTCCTCTAATTTTTTTATTTTGGAAGATATTGCTACTTTTCATAAAAATTATGTTAACATATAATGTATTATTTACTGTTATTTCAAAGTAAATAAATACTTTAAAATGTCTCTTTTAATTTCTAATGGTGTTATATCAACAGATATAATCCACATAAACAAAAGCTCTTAAGAATTCAACAATTTTTAAGAATATAAAGGGCCTGCCAGGCATGGTGTCTCACGCCTATAATCCCAGCACTTTAGGAGGCCAAGGAGGGCAGACCACTTGAGGCCAGGAGTTTAAGACCAGCCTGGGCAACATGGCCAAACCCTGTCTCTACTGCAAATACAAAACTTAGCAGGATGTAGAGGTGCACGCCTGTAACACCAGTGACTTGGGAGGCTGAGGCACGAGAATCACTTGAACCCAGGAGATGGAGGTTGCAGTGAGCCGAGATTGTGCCACTGCACTCCAGCTTGGGTGACAGAGTAAGACTCTGTCTCAAAAGCAAAAAAAAAAAAAAAAAAAAAAAGAATATAAAGGGCCTAGACCTTGTTTGATAATTGTTAGGTAAAGAGTAACCAAACGAAAGCCTATGTTGTAAAATTAATATCAGATCAGATCAATAGGCCTAAAGGTGAGATGCATCAGAGATAGATAATTCCAGGATGTTAAAAAAATATAAATAATTGTGGACATATATGTACCTAATAACTTTTCCTTGTATTTTATAAAAAATAAATTGACCCAATTATATGGAAAAATTGCTAAATTCACAAACTTTGAAGGAGATTTTTTTTTTTTTTTGAGATGGAGTCTTGCTCTGTCGCCCAGGCTGGAGTGCAGTGGCGCGATCTCGGCTCACTGCAAGCTCTGCCTCCTGGGACAACGCCATTCTCCTGCCTCAGCCTCCCGAATAGCTGGCACTACAGGTGCCTGCCACCATGCCCAACTAATTTTTTGTATTTTTAGTAGAGACGGGGTTTCACCATGTTAACCGGGATGGTCTTGATCTCCTGACCTTGTGATCCGCCTACCTCGGCCTCCCAAAGTCTTGGGATTACAGGCGTGAGCCACCCCGCCCGGCTCTATCACATCTCTTTCAGACACTGATAGAGGACACATAGAGGTAGCAAAGATATGCAAGATGTAAACAACATGATGAACAAGCCTAGCCTAATAAATGTATGTAAAACCATGACTCCTCCAGACTAGAGACACACATTCTCTTCAGCCTACATTGAGCAGTTACAAACTTGGAGCTGTTTCTAAGCCTCAGAGAAGACCTTAACAAGTTCAAAAGAACTGGTATCATGCAAAACATAATTCTCCCACCCCCATGCAATTGAATGAGAAAATCAAGAAGATGATGATTTAAAATGCATATGTTTGGAAATTTAGAAACAATGGATTAAAGAAAAAAAATGGCAATTTTAAAATATAAGGAAATTAATGATAATAAAAGCACCAAATATCCATATTTGTAGAACGCAGAAGTGCTTTTTTTTTTGAGATGGAGTTTCGCTCTGCCTCCCAGGCTGAAGTGCAGTGGCGCAATCTCGCCTCACTGCAACCTCTGCTTCCCGGGTTCAAGCGATTCTCCTACGTCAGCCTCCCGAGTAGCTGGGATTACAGGTGCCTGCCATCACACCCAGCTAATTTACGTATTTTTATTAGAGACGAGGTTTTGCCATGTTGGTCAGGTTGGTCTCGAACTCCTGACCTCAGGTGATCCGCCCTCCTTGGCCTCCCAAAGGGCTGGGATTATAGGCTCGAGCCACTGCGCCCAGCCCAGAAATGCTACGTGAAGGCTGACTTAGTCTTTTACATACATGAAAAGGAGAAACAGTATAAATTAGCATGGAGCTCTAGTCCTGTTCTAAATTACTATTAGAATAAATATGATGCTGACTGAGAAATATTGATTTTGACTAAAAAAAAACAAAGTCCTTCCTAGGAGGTAAATCCCTCATAGTTTTCAGGGCCTGTGAGGTTTTCACACTGTGAAGCCTTCCACGCCCTGGCTCATGACTCCTCCACAACTTCATCTGCATACATGATCCTTGTGACTTGTTGTTTTCCAGCCACATGATACATTTATACAGAAATATAAAGCCTTTTGATTTCTCCAGCTTGCAAAGTTCTCTGTAGCCTCTGAGATCTCACAGGAGATATCCCCTTTTTCCCTGCAACTCTTCCCTGGCCACCTTGTCATCAGCTCCCTTCGGCCCATTACTGAAGCCACAGCCGCCTCTTCCTCACCATCCCTTCCACAGCCTCCTGTCCTTTTCCTTGACAGTACTTATTAAAATCTGATTAAATGCCTTATTTTGAGATGTATTTGTTTATTGTCTCCCTCCCCACACTAGATTGTAGGAATGATAAAGGAAGGGACTTTTAGTTGTTATTGCTGTTTTTCACTATCTAGGGGGCCAGCCACACATGCAGCTGGTACTTGGTAAACACCTGTTGAACGGATAAATGCCCCTTTGCCAATATGACTATTTCTTCTCCCCAAAAATAGCTGAACTCTCTCAGTTTAGATACGTTATCGGCTGTGGGACAATGAAAATATTTATATACTTAATATATAGTATACTGTATATAGGCCAGGCATGGTGGCTCACACTTGTAATCCCAGCCCTTTGGGAGGCCGAGGTGGGTGGATTACCTGAGGTCAGGAGTTCAAGACCAGCCTGGCCAACATGGCGAAAACTCATCTCTGCTAAAAACACAAAAATTAGCTGGGCATGGTGGCATACGCCTGTGATCCCAGCTTCTTGGGAGTCTGAGGCAGGAGAATTGCTTGAATCCAGGAAGCAGAGGTTGCAGTGAGCCGAGATCGTGCCACTGCACTCCAGCCTGGGAATATATGTTATAGATAAAGTATGCATAACATATATGTATTATATATATAAATATATATTAAGTATATATTCATATATTTTAAATTTAAGTACAGATATATGTTATAAATTATATATATATAAATTATATGCATGGGAGCATTTTATGTCTCCCTGATTTTCAGTAAATTATAGAGACAAAATTACAGAATCGATAAGTAGCAAATTAAGCAATTTTACATGGAAACCACTGACTCTACTTTGTAGCATAGGGTGATGGTCACGCCGATACCACAAGCCCTGACCCCCGCCTCCTGCCAGCTGTCCTGGCCCCTCTCCTGCCCATACTCTCTAGACCCTGGGTACACTGACTGACTGGCGTTCTCTCAAGGTTCTCAACCATGTTATGCTCCTTTGCATTAAGGGCCTTCGCCTATGCCCCTCCCTCTGTTTGCAAGGGTCTTCCCTTTGCTTTTCATACAGGTAACTCCTGTTTATCCTTTTCAATCTGTTCAAATATCATTTTCCCAGGAAAGGCTTTTCTAACCCTCAAACCATGCCAGTTCTCCTGTTCCACATTCGAATAGGTTCCTGTGTTACCACCGTTTCTAACTGTGTATCTGTGCAGTATCTGTCCAGCAGCTGCCTCCCTGATGAGAACAAAAACTCCAGGAGGGGAAGGAGCCGTGTCTGTTGCCACGGCTGTTTATGTGGATTCTGGCACAGTGCTTCGTACATAATAGGCATTCAATATTTGTTTAGCGAATAAACAATTTGGAGAATGTACTGAGGAAGCAAGTATGTTATTTTGGATTTAGGAAAAATACCTTACTATGTTTAATAAAGCTTTTTCTTATTAGGAAAAGAAAAAGTTTATTTAATCTAGAAAACGGATAGCTACGGAGCTAGTCAGTAAAACGTTCAAACATACGTGTACAAATGTGGACAGGAGAAAGGTGAGCTGCTGCCACTGCTGCTGACTTTGCACATCAACTTCCAGGAAGATCTTAGAAAGTACAGGTGACTCTCTAGGTCACAGATCACTAAATGGGAGTCCTTTCAAAAGATGGAAAGATGGCATGGGGTAGGGGAGAAGGATGACCTCATAAACTCATTCCAGTCCAAAATTCTCTGAGACGAAGCAACCTGCAAGTTTATTTATGAATGAAATGCAGACTTGAGAAGCCACTCCATGAATCCTAGCAGCCAGCCAAAGTCCACAGAATGAAATCTCAATAAAGAAAACTTGAATTCAGATCAACACAGCCACGTAGAGAAAACCATTTCCTCACCTGACATCAATGTCTATCTATACTCCACATTAGGAGAGGGCAGGTGTTAGGTTTCTATGCCAATTTCTTTTCCTTTTTTTTGTTTTTTTGAGACGGAGTCTCGCTCTGTCGCCGGGGCTGGAGTGCAGTGGTGCGATCTCAGCTCACTGCAAGCTCTGCCTCCCGGGTTCACACCATTCCCCTGCCTCAGCCCCCTGAGTAGTTGGGACTACAGGCGTCAGCCACCGCACCAGGCTAATTTTTTGTATTTTTAGTAGAGACGGGTTTCACCGTGTTAGCCAGGATGATCTCAATCTCCTCACCTTGTGATCTGCCCACCTCAGTCTCCCGAAGTGCTGGGATTACAGGCGTGAGCCACTGCGCCCGGCCTCCTATGCCAATTTCTAAAAGCCTGTTTGACCCATGAAGTGCCTCATGCCACCAGGAAATGTACTCAGAGTCCTCAGCATAGCTCTTCCGGGTTACAGCTCTGGGCTGTGGATGAGGGTGTCTCCCTGCTCAAGTTTCACCTGCCAAGCAGTCACAGGAACTCCCTCCACTTCAAATCATTCCATATTTCCTTTAAAGGACAGTGTTCAGAGTCAGCAGCGTAGCATCCTGCTTCAGTCACTGCACTGCCCGATCCTTCCGTGTGAAACTCCCTCTGCCTCCCCTTTGTAAGGACATTTGGGATCGCACTTAGGGCTCAGTGGGATAATCCGGGATAATCTACCCATCACAGCAACCTGAACTCCGCCCATCTGCAAAGTCTCTTTGGCCATATAAGGCAACATTCACAGATTCCAGGGATCGGGACTAGGATATCTTTGGGGGTCATTATTCAGACTACCATGCTCTTCTAATTTTTCAACATAAAAATTCAGCTGAGCAGTTCTAACAGCCCCTTACCATGGGAATTCACTGATGTCTATGCGAAATCTTTATCTGATCCTTTTTTGGAGGCACACAGTCATATTTTATCCTTTGAGGAGCACAGTCATATTTTCTAGCACGTTCAAAGGACACGCTGGTCTCCTCAATTCCAGGACTGATGCTATGGAGACAAGTGGTTTTCCTCATCACTGTGGTTCCCAGTGTGGCACACAAAGCAGAGAGGAGATGCCCGCCTGGCCCGTTGTGCCTACACTGTAAGATCTCAATAATCCAGCATCTTGGGCACAGGCAGAGTGAGAATGGCAAGTACTTTTAGGCAAAAATAAGAGACTGGCCCCCTTTGGTAAGGTATCTCCCTATGTCTGCCAGTTTCTACAGTGGGGCTGAATCGCTATTTCATGAGCAATAGTCTCATCTTCGTCAATGCCAAACAAACAAAATGCTCTAATGCAATTTAGCAGCCATGTAGTAAACACTTTCTACTTTTTTTTTTTTTTGAGACAGAGTCTCGCTCTGTGCCCCAGGCTGGAGTACAGTCTCGGCTCACTGCAAGCTCCGCCTCCCGGGATCACGCCATTCTCCTGCCTCAGCCTCCTGAGCAGCTGGACTACAGGCACCCGCCACCGCACCAGGCTAATTTTTTGTATTTTTAGCAGAGACGGGGTTTCACCGTGTTAGCCAGGATGGTCTCGATCTCCTGACCTCGTGATCCACCTGTCTCGGCCTCCCAAAGTGCTGGGATTACAGGCGTGAGCCACCGTGCCCGGCCTCTACATGTTCACTTTAGGTAGCTATAGTGATCCTGATTTCTGGAAAAACATGTAAAATAACAGTTTCTGAAGCCTTATTCATATTCACTAATTTAACAAATATCATCAATCACTATTTGCCATGTGAGTTAGCACTAGAGATCTAACAATGAATAGGACAGAGTGCCTCCCTTCAAGGGGCTTCCAGTGCAGTGGAGAACACAGACAAGTAAATGTCAATCAGTGAGCGAGGGATGCTATGACTAGGGAAATACAGGATTCTAGGGGAGCACGAAAGAAGGAAAAATTTCTTACAGAAAATGATGCCCAACCTAAGCTAAAAAAATAAATAAATAAGACAGTAGCTAAAGCAAGATGTATGAAGGGTTGAAGGAGGGAGCAGAGAGGGAGGAATAGTAATTGGCAGAGGGGGAAGGTGTTCCAGGCACTGGGAAGAGCTTAATGAAACCATCAGAGGGTCAGGCATGGTGGCTCACGCCTGTAATCCTAGCCCTTTGGGAGGCCAAGGTGGTAGACTGCCTGAGCTCAGGAGTTCGGGACCAGCCTGGGCAACATGGTGAAATCCTGTCTCTACTAAAAATACAAAAAAAAAAAAAAAAAAATCAGCCGGGCGTGGTGGCGCATGCCTGTAATCCCAGCAACTTGGGAGGCTGAGGCACAGGAATCGCTTGAACCCGAGAGGTGGAGGTTGTAGTGAGGCGATATCATGCCACTGCACTCCAGCCTGGGCAACAGAGTGAGATTCTGTCTCAAAAAAAAAAAAAAAAAAGAAAGTATCAGAGGCCAGGCCTAGCATTCCGGTGCAACTGATGAAGTGGGTCAGTATGGTGGGGTGTATAATTCCAGTGACAGGGAATGCAATTACTAGATCACTGAGAACCAGTCTGGGCTTTAGCAGGAAGGCATTGGGAGACCAACTTAAAATTAATAATGTAGCTGGGTGTGGTGGCACATGCCTGTGGTCCTGGCTAGCGGGGAGGCTGAAGCAGGAAGATTGCTTAAGCCCAGGAATTCAAGTCCAGCCTGGGCAACATGGCAAGACCCTGTCTCTTAGAAAAAAACCTAATAATGTAATAAGATCTGTGTTCTGAAGACAACACTCTGATACAAGGCGGAGAAAGGCTGAGAAGGAAGTAAGACACGAGGCAAGGCAGCAGGCTATTGCAGTAATCTAGCTGAAGGATGACAGTGACCCAGACGACACGGGCGGTGAGGAACCAGTATGAACAGATTCTGGGGATATATAGCAGGCACAGCTGACAGGACTGGGTGACTCACCTCATGAGGAAGGAGTAACTGGGCAGGCAGAGAAGGCATTCATGGAGAGGGGAGCACTGGGCCTGGCCTCTATTTCATATATACCTATACCTATTCTGCTTCATAAATAAAACAGAAATAACTCTCAGTAAAACATGTAGGCCTGCTGTTGTTCAAATTAGAAAGGAGAACAATAAGTAAACCAGAGAGTGGGTCAGGCACCGTGGCTCACGCCTGTAATCCCAGCACTTTGGGAGGCCGAGGCGGGCGGATCACCTGAGGTCGGGAGATTGAGATCAGCCTGACCAACATGAAGAAACTCCGTTTCTACTAAAAATACAAAATGAGTCAGGCGTGGTGGTGCACACCTGTAATTCCAGCTACTCGGGAGGCTGAGGCAGGAGAATCACTTGAACCCAGGAGGTAGAGGTTGCGGTGAGCCGAGATGGCGCCATTGCACTGCAGCCTGGGCAACAAGAGTGAAACTCTGTCTCAAAAAAAAAAAACTACATAGTAACTCAGAGAGAAAAAATAGGCAACTGAGAGGCTTGATCCAGGAGTTCTAAATCTGACCAGTAGGAGCTGCAGCAAGAGAAAATACAGAAAAACAGAAGGAAGGGAATGACAAAAGAATTTCCCAGAATGGAATCTCTAGATTGTAAGGGGTGTCAAGCATCCAACACAATGAATGAAATATACCTGCTTTGAGGCATGCTCATAAATAAAAGATCCTAACATGTTCCAGAGAGAAGGAAATAAATCACCTATACAAGGTCAAGAATCATGATAATGAAGGGCCTAAAAGGAACAAGACCCCAGTGGCAATGGGTATAGTCCAGTATGCACCGAGATCTTAGATTCCAAACAGCATTTCCCAATAAAAGGAACCAGGGATCCTTGAAGGAACAGCAGATTCCAGGGATAGGATAGAGAAAAAAGGAGAGCTTGGGACATTTTATGCTTCCAGAAAGCAAGGAATTGCTCATAGATTGTCAGGGAAACATCCAAAAGAATTGGCCAGTTTGGGATATTTGGGCATCAAAAGGATGGCGAAGACCTGCGCGCACCAGCAGAGATTTGTTCTTGGCGTGACGTCATCCATCAGATCGTGCCTCTATGATTCTTTGTGGTGTGATTCTTTGCGGTGGCTCAGACCAAAAGGTCTCAGAACACCAGTTCTGCTCATTTTCTTGTCTTAGTGTTCTTTTTAAGAAGCTCTGCTGGGGGTGGTGGCTCAAGCCTGTAGTCCCGATACTGCAGGAGGCTGAGGTGGGAGGATTGCTAGAGTTCAGGAATTCAAGACCACCCTGGGCAACACAGGGGCACCGGACCCCCATCTCTATAAAAAATAAGTTGAAATTAGCCAGGTGCTGTGGTGCAGGCCTGTAGTCCTAGATACTCAGGAGGCTGAGGTGGGAGGATCACTTGAGCCTGGGAGATGGAGGATGCAGTGAGACGTGACTGTGCCACTACACTCCAGCCTGGGCAACAGGGTGAGACCAGAACCACAACTCTGGGTTCTGGAGCAGTGCTGGGTGGTCAGTCATGAGCCCTGTGTGCCCTCCCACCCATAGAGGCCACCTGGAACTGAAGAGCACTAGAATTTGTGGCTGCAAGAGGGGACGTCATCCACTCAGCGCTCCACTCGCCACGCCCCTAGTCAGTGGCCATTAGGGTCTGTCATCACTGGGATTTTCACTTAACTGCTGATCCGTTTCCTCGCTTGGCTTGGTCACTGGCAAAGGAACAGGGTAATTACTGGGGTTGGTCGGGCCCTTTTTAATTCTCTATGAGAAGATTAGACACTGAATTCCTAAACTGAAGATAATTCAACCTTTCAGCTTTGTGGTTATGCTCTAAGTACAACGTATTTTGTTAGTAAGATTTTGATACTTGATTCCAAAATGACCTAGCCTATTGTGTTCCTCATTTAATGAAAACCAAGAGAATAATTCAGCAGGCCAATCACATGTAGATATTTGCAGTCAACACGCTGCCCTTTTCCAGTGCCCCTGACTCCCTATCGCTCAGGTCACCATAAAACTCCACATGGGACTGCAACCCCATTCTTAACACCTACAGCTATCACGGCCTTTTTTCACTCTAACAAAAGGAATAAAAGCTGATGATGGTCCTGGCAGGGATATAGTTTTTTATCCTCAGTGAGTCTCTGTTCCTGTGACAGAAAATGGCTGACTCTGCCCTATCTCCGAGGAGCAAATGTGCACATTAGCAAACCACCAGCATAGCTGCCTTCTCTCCGGGAGGCCACCACAGAGGAAACCAAGTTTGCATTGGCAACGAATGGAAAAATACCTCCTATGTGTATATGTACACATGTAGCCATCCGGGTATGAAATGGAGATGAGGACAGAGGAGGCATGGAGGAAGCAGCAAAAGGGATGGGGGCAAAATGTGTGAGTCGAAGGACCTCTGACGGTGACTGTGATGCTGTGTATATACATGTCACCATGTGGATGTGCTTCTGTGCATGTGGGGGGTTTACATCTGTGATGTGAGTGTATGAGAACCAATACACAGTACAGCGCTAAATACATTCTCCGCATATTTAACAAGGGCACTGGTTCTCAAATTTGGCAGCACCTTGAAATCATCTGGGAAGCTTCAAAAACTATGATGCTTGGGGCCCCACCCTGGAGGTTGTGATTCACTTGGTATAAATTACTGTGGTAGGCCAGGCGCAGTGGCTCATGCCTGTAATCCCAGCATTTTGGGAGGCTGAGGCGGGTGGATCACCTGAGGTCAGGAGTTTGAAAACAGCCTGGCCAACAGGATGAAACCTCGTCACTACTAAAAATATAAAATCGGCCGGACGTGGTGGCGGGCACTTCTAATCCCAACTACTTAGGAGGCTGAGTCAGGAGAATTGCTTGAACCGGGGAGGTAGAGGTTGCAATGAGCTGGGATCACACCACTGCACTCCAGCCTGGGCAACAAGGGCGAAACTCCGTCTTAAAAAAAAAAAATTTTACTGTGGTAGACAGAACAATGGCTCCCTAAAAATGTCCAGATCGTAGTCCCTGGTGTCTGTGAATATGTTAGGTTAAATGGCAAAGGAATCATTAAGCTTGTAGATGGAATACGGGGTGCTCATCAGCTGACCTCAAAATGGGGAGGTGATCCTGGATTATCTGGGTGGGCCCAATGTCATCACATGGGTCCTTAAAAGTAAAAGAGGGAGGCAGCAGTCAGAGGTAGAAGTGATGCCATATGAGAAGGACTCAACCTATTGTTGTCTTTGAAGAGGTCATGGGCCAAGGCATGTGGCTGGAATTCTCAAAGATGGAAAATCAAAGACATAAATTCTCCCCTACATGGTCGAGAAGGAACAGCCACCCTGCCCATGCCTTAGTTTTAGCCCAGTGTGACTCACATCAAACTTCTGGCCCACAGAACTGTAAGACATTAAGAGTGCAAGTGTGTGTGTGTGTGTGTGTGTGTGTGTGTGTGTGGTGAGACAGAGTCTCGCTTGGTCACCCAAGGTGGAGCACAGTGGTGTGAGCTCACTGCAACCTCTGCCTCCTGGGTTCAAGCCATTCTCCTGCCTCAGCCTCCCAAGTAGCTGGGATTACAAGCACATACCACCATGCCCGGCTAATGTTTTGGTATCTTTAGTAGAGACGGGGTTTCACCATGTTGGCCAGGCTGCTCTCGAACTCCTGACCTCGTGATCCACCCGCCTCAGCCTCCCAAAGTGCTGGGATTACAGGAATGAGCCACCGCGCCCGGCCTATAAAGCTTACTTTCTTATCAATACTATCACTTAAGGAACTGACCAAGAACTGAATTATATGCAAATACATAAATTGGCCTGTTCATGTTGGTACCATCAGGAAAAGAACTAAGTTGTCCTCTCTGTGCTGAAACTATTAGAATTGTAAAGAGAGAAGGCTTCTCCATTGAGTTTAGTAACCTATTTATTTGTGACATGATAAACAGATGGAATTGATTTATGACAGATAAATGGAACAGCACTGTGGGAATAAATTAACTCACCACCACACCCAGCTAATTTTTCGTATTTTTAATAGAGATGGGGTTTCACCATGTTGGCCAGGCTGGTCTCGAACTCCTGATCTTGTGATCCACCTGCCTTGGTCTCCCAAAGTGTTGGAATTACAGGCATGAGCCACGGCGCCCACCTGATAACCTTTCTTGAAAGCCATTCCATCATGGTAGTATTACTAAAAGCTAAAACCTTAGATGGAATCTTTTACCTTTTCTTTTTCTCTTCCTACTTTGTCTTCTTTAAAGAGGAAGCTGGTTTAGCAGCAAAAGCAGTCCTGTTAGAATCAGAAGACATGAGCTGGAGTTTAGCTCTGTCACTCACAACTGATGTGGCCTCAGGGGGCCCTACAGTCACTCTGAGTTTTGCCTCTCACGCATGAGGAGGGTGCCGCCTTCGTGATGTTGTGTGGAGATTAAATGAAATGACATAGACGAAAGGGCTTGGCACATAGTGGAGGCTTTCCATAAATGCCAGCTTCACTGCCACTCAACGACTCCACGCTGTCACATGTCACCTCTACCCTGCAGCTGCTCCCATCTCTTCTCTTTGGCTCTGCCCTCCCCCTGAGCTCTGGTATGTCTCCCACTGCCAACCGGACACCTCCACTCGGACCTCTCGCCAGCATCTCTAATTAGACACATGCAAATCGGACTTACCATCTCACCCCCAAACCAGTGTCTCCTCTCAAGTTCCCTGACTTCGTCCCTAACAGTAAAATCACTGGCAATCCCGTGCACCCATATTTCTTCCCCATTCCCACTCCTACAACCTATCCAGGCCCTCCTCAAGCACAAGAGCCTTGCAGATGCCTCCACATCTTAAACTCTCTCCAATCCATCCTGCTTGCAGTTTGCCAATTCAGATTTTTTCCAACCAGACTTGTCACATCAAACACTGAACAAAGATATTCAAACCCTTTTCTGCCCTGAAGCCTGTTACACAGGATCGAAGAAGAGAAAACCCCACCGGGTGTGGGGATGACATGAGGCCCACACAGCCTCAGTGTACGAAGTGCTGAGCAATTTCATATCACTGCCACATAAAAGAAAAGCTCTTGGGATGAATGGATCATAAAACACAGTATTGTTAAAAGTAGCTACTGAGAACGGAAAACTTTTTGACCAAATTTCTTTGCATAGTATTTAACAACTATAATCTAAATCTGCCACAACCCCCACTCCAAT
The DNA here is from genome assembly GCF_002776525.5 of Piliocolobus tephrosceles. Taxonomy (NCBI): domain Eukaryota; kingdom Metazoa; phylum Chordata; class Mammalia; order Primates; family Cercopithecidae; genus Piliocolobus; species Piliocolobus tephrosceles. The sequence goes on from NC_045449.1 coordinate 9,463,013, forward strand.
GCATTACACTGTAGCAGTCATTGACATTAAACCACTTTACATGTTATATAATATTAAACTCATTCAACGAATGCTCAATCCTTTAGCATTTATGTCAATGGAAAATCTGGTCAATCTCAGACTTATTCTTACCATTTTGTTCATCCAATTCATTCCCAATTTCCTGCCCCATTTGTTTTTGGCGACTTATGATGGAAGAAAGGGCATCAAGGCCTGCGTCCTGTTCTGAAAGAAAAAAGAAAAACAACTAACTAGAAACTAGAAGAAAACAACTTAAAATCCATAAGTATACCCAGGCATGTAACACAACTTAATATATAAATCAGTCAGGAAAAAAGAGATAAAAGAGTTAACATTATTTGAACAAAATTTAAAAATTAAATACCTACCTGACACCTTAAACTAAACTTGCTTTCCAAAAGAATTAAGATTTTAAATATGAAAAACAAGGCCGGGCGCGGTGGCTCACGCTTGTAATCCCAGCACTTTGGGAGGCCGAGGCGGGCAGATCACAAGGTCAGGAGATCGAGACCATCCTGGCTAACACGGTGAAACCCCGTCTCTACTAAAAATACAAAAAAATTAGCCGGGGGCGATGGCAGGCGCCTGTAGTCCCAGCTACTCCGGAGGCTGAGGCAGGAGAATGGCGTGAACCCGGGAGGCGGAGCTTGCAGTGAGCCGAGATCGTGCCACTGCACTCCAGCCAGGGGGACAGAGCGAGACTCCGTCTCAAAAAAATAATACAAAAACTAGCCGGGCGAGGTGGCGGGCGCCTGTAGTCCCAGCTACTCGGGAGGCTGAGGCAGGAGAATGGCGTAAACCCGGAAGGTGGAGCTTGCAGTGAGCTGAGATCCGGCCACTGCACTCCAGTCCGGGCCACAGAGCGAGACTCCGCCTCAAAAATAAATAAATAAATAAATAAGAAAAACAAAGTAAGATTTGGAAACATGAACATTTAAACTTTCTGACACTTAATATATAAAGAGCATGTACAAATCAATAAGAAAAAGACTAAATATCCCAATTTTTAAATTTATTTATTTTTTATTTTTTATTTTTTTTGAGACGGAGTCTCTCTCTGTCACCCAGGCTGGAGTGCAGTGGAGCTCCGCCTCCCAGGTTCACACCATTCTCCTGCCTCAGTTCCCCAAGTAGCTGGGACTACAGGCACCCACCACCGCGCCTGGCTAATTTTTTGTATTTTTAGTAGAGACTGGGTTTCACTGTGGTCTCAATCTCCTGACCTCATGATCCACCTGCCTCGGCCTCCCAAAGTGCTGGGATTACAGGTGTGAGCCATAGCACCTAGCATATCCCAATTTTTTTTTTTTTTTTTTTTTTGAGACAGAGTCTTGCTCTGTCGCCCAGGCTGGAGTGCAGTGGCCAGATCTCAGCTCACTGCAAGCTCTGCCTCCCGGGTTCCCGCCGTTCTCCTGCCTCAGCCTCCCGAGTAACTGTGAGTACAGGCACCCACCACCTCACCCGGCTAGTTTTTTTTTTTTTAGCAGAGACGGGGTTTCACCGTGTTAGCCAGGATGGTCTCGATCTCCTGACCTCGTGATCCACCTGCCTCGGCCTCCCAAAGTGCTGGGATTACAGGTGTGAGCCACAGTGCCCAGCATATCCCAATTTTTTTAATCAGTAGAGGATACAGGCAAGAACTTCACAATAAAAAAGAAAATGAATAAATAAAAGTTTTGAAATTGCTACTAATTTTTTAAAAAAACAAATAAAAAACAACTTCCTTTGGCTTATCAGATTTATACGGATTAGAAAGAATGACAATACCTAAGCTTAATTAAACTGTGACTATCTAGAAGCTCCGAAGTACTACATGATAGGTGAATAAGTTTTACTGATGGCCGTATTTCTCAAGTGTAGACTGTGACCACTTTTTACCTGCCAATTCTAAGTCTAGGAATGTATGTAAGAAAACATTCAGATAGCATGCAATGATAGATATACAAGGAGATTCCCTGAAACATTTGTTTCCTGTGCCAGGTATCAACTTAGTGCCTCTCAGCTCCAAATTCACTCTTTTTGGCTGTTCTATGAAAAGGAACAAGCTGGGCACAGTGGCTCATGTAATCCCAGCCACTTTGGGAAGCCAAGGCAGGAGGCTCACTTGAAGCCAGGAGTTCAAAACCATCCTGGGTCAAAAGTAAGACCTCACCTCCAGAAAATTTTCTTAAAATAATTAGCCAGGCAGCCGGGTGTGGTGGCTCATGCCTGTAATCCCAGCACTTTGGAAGGCCAAGGCGGGCGGATCACAAGCTCAGGAGATCGAGACCATCCTGGCTAACACAGTGAAACCCCGTCTCTACTAAAAATACAAAAAAAATTAGCCGGGCCTGGTGGTGGGCACCTGTAGTCCCAGATACTGGGGAGGCTGAGGCAAGAGAATGGCGTGAACCCGGGAGGTGGAGCTTGCAGTGAGCTGAGATTGCACCACTGCACTCCAGCCTGGGTGAGAGAGTGAGACTCTATCTGAAAAATAAATAAATAATAAATAAATAAATAAGACAGGCACGACGGCATGTACTTGTAGTGTCAGCTACTTGGGAGGCTGAGGTGAGAGGACTGGTTGATCATCCAGGAGTTCGAGGCTGCAGTGAGCCATGATCACGCCACTGCACCCCAGCCTGGGTGATAGAGGGAGGCTCTGTCTCTACATAAAAAATAAAAATAATTTTACAAATTTTTTTAAAAGAAAATGAACCAAGTCCCCTTGAAGATTTTTTCCTTTGTCAGAGTTTTTGCTTCCTGGCTCCAGCCTGCTCTCTTGGCAAGCTCCTTTAGCAACTGCAGCTCCTTCAGTGCCTGGCCCCTTCAGTGCGCAGTGGTCAGCAACACCCAGAACCAGCAACTTCTCCCAGCACATACCCTCCTGGGGCAGGTTTATAACAGGAGCGCCTCCATGGAGGTTCTTCCCCATGAAGAGTTGCCCCCAGCATCCCAGAGGGCAGATCTCCAGGAGGTTCTGATAGCAGGGCACCACAGGGGCTTCTGTGACATTCAGGGACCCTCAGCTGAGCCGTCTCTCAGCCCTTGGGGCCTGGGGCTCCTCCCTGGACACTCTGTCTCAGGCTGAGACTTGGTGACTACACCTTATCCCTGCTAGTTCTGTATTCTTCAGAGTTATTCTGACCTCTTGTTAGCTAATACCTCATTACTCTAATCTGTTATAGTTAACAATTTACATTCAACTTTCCCTGTCAAGCTTCTCTCTCCCGATCAGACCCAGAGTGATATAACAGTGAAAAATTAGAAAGTACCTAAATGCCCAACAGAGATTTGTTTGAAAATTTATAGTATATCCATATAGTAAAACACTATACAGCCATTGAAAATCACTTCATTTATATATATTTTGATGTTGAAAGAAGTTCATATGTTCTTAAGTAGAAAAGCAGGAAGCTGGGCGCAATGGCTCATGCCTGCAATCCCAGCACTTTAAGGGGCTGAAGCGGGCAGATCACTTGAGCCCAGGAGTTTGAGACCAGACTGGGCAACAATGTCCATCTCTACTAAAAATACAAAAATTATCTGGGTATGGTGACACGTGCCTATAGTCCCTGCTACTCAGAGAAGGATGGATCACTTGAGCGTGGGAGGCAGAGGTCACAGTGAGTCGAGATCCCGCCACTGCACTCCAGCCTGGGTAACAGAGTGAGAACTAGTCTCAAAAAAAAAAAGATACAAAACATAGTAAAACAGCTTTTGTTTTAAAAATGAAAATGTATTACTTTGAAACTTTTTGCAAATTTAAAGAGCAAAGTGAGTTTTTGAAAATTTAAAGAAAAAGGTGAGTTTAACTCAAGTTACTCAAGATCCTTTAAAATTTAATATGTATTTTTTTAACTGGGGGTCTCGGTCATCTCTTTGTAAAAATTTTCTTCCTCTAATTTCAGGTGCTTTGAGAACACTGTGAAGCTGAGTGTAATGACTCTTGTTCACCACGCAACACGCCACATGAAAGTAACATTATACCCCTCGCAGCTTCATTTGTCTACAGGGTTTTTGAAATGACTGTTTCACAGAAAGGCACATCTACAAAAGCAGAAATCACAAAGGTCTTACTCAAGGTCGCATTAACATTTACTTATATTTTTTTCCAAGTCTTTTTATGGAATTAAACCATTAAACTTAGCTCTTTAATTCATCTGGAATTTATTTAAACTAACGGTGTGAGGTAAGAACCCCTTTCATGACATTGTTTGACACTCTGAACTTTTTTTAACTATACAAATAACCTGCCGTCTTTAGGGATCATTCAAAAGGACCACTTTATAGTAAAATCACTTTATAATGAGGTCCTCTTGGTCTTTAATAACAACCTCTTGGATGGCCTCCAAGATAAATCCATCCTCAACCAAGTGCTCCTATAGCATGACTGATGTTATAGTAAAATTCTAAATGCATCTGATGAATAATCTATATATATAGGACTGAGGGTCAAGTGTCAATGTGGATTAAAAGATAAAACCATTTAAAAAGAGGAAAGGAGATTCCTCCAGTTTCCATTAGGAAAAGAGTCATTAAACTCCTGAAATTGCTTTACTTAGTACAGACATAGATTATGAATGAAAAATACACTAATTACACTCTTTAATCTCAAACTTGACTCATTATCTGACTAGCAACCTGATGATCATCTACTACACAGGAGAAAGAGAGCTGAAAGTTCTGTTCCACTCTAATAACTTTTATAAGCTTAGCAATTCTCTCCACATCTTTAAGTGCTGCAATAAATTTTCATTTCACAATCCAAAGACACAGGAGATTCAGATAATGAAGATGCTGCAGAGGTAATAATAATCACTTTCACAACCTGGGCTTCCCCAAGTCCTGAAGAGGCATTTCTAATGGGAGATGGTATGGCTATCTTGGAGACAAGGATCAAAACACAATGCTGCTGACTGCAAAAATATAAATAATCAAGAACCATGCATGGGCATGGTGGTGTGCACCTGTAGTCTCAGCTATTCGGGAAGCTAAGACAGGAGGACTGCTTGAGCCCAGAAGTTCAAGTCCAGCCTGGGCAATATAGCAAGATGCCTGTCTCAAAAAGAAAAAAAGAAGAAGAAACCATACCACGTAGTTTCTTTTTTTCTTTTTTTTGAGACAGAGTTTCACTCTTGTTGCCCAGGCTGGAGTACAATAGCGTGATCTCGGCTCACTGTAAGCTCCACCTTTCAGGTTCAAGCAATTCTCCTGTCTCAGCCTCCCCGGTGGCCGGGATTACAGGCGTCTGCCACCACACCTAGCAAATTTTTGTATTTTTAGTAGAGACGAGGTTTTGTCATGTTGGCCAGGCTGGTCTTGAACTCCTGACCTCAGGTGATCCACCCGCCTCAGCTTCCCAAAGTGCTGGGATTACAGGTGTGAGCCATCACGCCCGGCCACCATGTAGTTTCTTACCAACAAAACTACCATCATGTCATAACTGCTAAAATCTGCCCTACTCTTTCACATAACCCAAGTCACTATGATATCACAAGAGGATACTCTATTAGTCATTATTCTATCTTACAATGATTTGAATTTTTTAAAATGATGGATCATTGTTATAGATAGAATAATATCCCCCATGTCTAAGATGTCCACGTCCTAATCCCTGGATCCTATGAATATGTCCCTCACATGGCAAAACAGACTTTGCAGATTTAATTAAGGTTAAAGAATCTGAGATAGGGAAGCAGCTGACATCATCCAGGTGGACCCAATATAATCACATGAGTCCTGAAAAGCAGAGAACCTTTCCCGGCTCTGTCAGAGGGAGTATGAGGAAGGGCCAGAGAGAGATAACTTGCTGGCTTTGAAGATGGAAGAAGGGATGTGGGAGGCCTCTAGAAGCTAGACAAAGGGAATGAATTCTCCAGAATGAGCCTCCAGAAAGGAATCAAGCTAACAGCTTGATCTGAGCCCTGTGGGACCTGCATTGGACTTCTCACCTACAGAACTGTAAGATCATAAATGGGTTTTAAGTCACTAAGTTTGTGCTAATTTATTAAAGCAGCAATAGAAAACGAATACAATCTTTTTTAAAAAAAAACTCTTTGAAATTATTAGGTGTTTGGATACTTCCCATCTGTAGACATTCAGAAATGCAAGATCTAGACTGTGGGAAACTAAAGGGCAAACGCAGCTTCAAAGAAGAAACTGCGCAGAAGAAAAAAGAAGAGTTGGAAAAAGAACCTATATATTAAAGCAATTTAAGAGACATAACTAGTCGCAATGTATGGGCCATATTTAGATCCTGAATTGAACTATTGAAAAGAAAACATCACAGCATGATCAGGGAAACCTGAACGCTGAGTATTTGATTAGATTCAGGAAATACTGTTAACTTCTTAAGGGGGATAATGGCATGTGACTATAGTTTTCCAAACATATTTTAGACATATATTCTCGAATATTCACTGATGAAATGATATGATGTCTGGGATTTGCTTCCAAAATAACCTAGGGGCTGGGTAGGATGGGTAGGTTACTGGATGGTATATACATGTTAACAGATGGGCTGTTGAAAATCACCGAGGCTGGAGGATGAGTAGGACAAAGTCATTATCTGACACTCTCTACTACTCTCTACTACTTTTACGTGTTTGAAATTTTCCATAGTAAAAACTTTTCAGGCCAGGCACGGTGGCTCATGCCTATAATCCCAGCACTTTGGGAGGCCAAGGCAGGTGGATCACCTGAGGTCAGGAGTTCGAGACCAGCCTGGCCAACATGGTGAAACCCCGTCTCTACTGAAAATACAAAGATTAGCCGGGCGTAATGCCAGTACCTGCTCACTGCAACCTCTGCCTTCCGGGTTCAAGCGATTCTCCTGCCTCAGTCTCCCAAATAGCTGGGATTACAGGTACTCGCCAGCATGCCCGGCTAATTTTTTTATTTTTAGTAGAGACGGGGTGTCACCATATTGGCCAGGCTGGTCTCTAACTCCTGATCTCAGGTGATCCACCTGCCTTGGCCTCCCAAAGTGCTGGGATTGCAGGCGTGAGCCACCACACCCAGTCGACACATACTAAGTTTTAAAAAGGTGTGGAATTATATATATATGGAGAGAGCTAAGTATCTCAGGATTCCATTTATGTAAAGTAAGTATATTTATATTGAATATATGTATGTGAATATATACAAAACGTCTAAGGAAATACATATTAATCTGTTTCTAGTTTGAGATTGGAGAACCAATATGGAGGGCTTTCATCGTATACATTCCTATATTGTTTACACTTTGTATAATAATCATGCATTACTTCTGAGATTTTACAAACATAAGAAAGTTAAAAAAAAAAAAAAAGTAAAAAAGCCACAGGGCAAAAGATAAGAAAGAAAAGCCAAATTGACATATTTTATAACAACGACAACAAAAAAAAAATGGAGTCTTGTGTTTGGAGACTAATTCCCAGTCATGAAGCTAAAGCACAGAGCATAGGCATCAAATTCACTTGGACTTCGACTCAGATCTGCTGTCTCTGCTCTTGCCCAGTGGAAAATCACCACTTCCATGAGCCACCGAGATGAATGACAGCAACTATCTATTCCTCAGGTATCCTGAGGCACACACCAAAAGCTTTAAAAGACCAGCAGTTTTCACTCCAGTTTTCAATGGGGATGAGGATCAATCAAGGCTCCAGTAAAAAATCTGGCGGTCGGGCATGGTGGCTCACGCCGGTAATACCAGCACTTTGGGAGGCCAAGGTGGGAGGATCATGAGGTCAGGAGATCAAGACCATCCTGGCTAACAGGGTGAAACCCTGTCTTGACTAAAAAATCCAAAAAGTAGCCAGGCATGGTGGCACACGCCTGTAGTCCCAGCCTCTCGGAAGACTGAGGCAGGAGAATCGTTTGAACCCAAGAGGTGAAGGTTGCAGCGAGCCAAGATCATGCCACTGCACTCCAGCCTGGGTGACAGAGCAAGATTCTGTCTCAAAAACAAACAAACAAACAAAAATTCTGGCAAGGTTTCTGAGCCCACACTCCTCAGGGTATTTGGTACCTTGGATAATTTTCTGCTGCTGTTGCCGGATTTCATCAAAACCCAAGCCTCTGGTCTCCTCTGGCTCCTCAAAGAGCCAAGGGTTGGGTGCTCCTCGCTTAGCCTCTTCACTCATCAGGCTGGACCTGAAGAACAATATTAAATGATATTGATATATCTCAAAACATGCAGCTCAAATGCAAATTACTCCCACCAAGTGCAGAGGTGGCCAGCCTTGAATGTTTTGAAAATTCAATTCAAACACAATTTATTGCATCCTGAGTTTATGCCAGGAACTGTATTCAGTGCTGGAAGAGATACAGGGATGAATAAGGCACAAGGTTGGTCCTCAGAATTACAGCCTGTTAGAGAAATGATGAGAGAACATAATATTTGTACTAATCCTCTAAGAAATGTTTGAGTTAATAATCCTAAGAGAAGTTGGTAATAAATGAGGTTCTTAAATTTCAAAAACAGAAGGCTGAACAGTAGCCTTTTTATTAGCACAAAGTTTGTCTCAGAGGCTATGTGACCCCAAAGGTACAAATATTATTTCTCAAGCAGATACAATGTTGCGACTACAGATTACAATGTTATTGTTGTTGTTGTTTTAAAAAAAAACCATATAATTTCCCATTAAAGGGTATTTGGAGCCAGGCATAGTGGCTCATGCCTGTAATCCCAGCAATCTGGGAGGCCGAGGCGGGCAGATCACCTGAAGTCAGGAGTTCCAGACCACCCTGGCCAACATGATGAAACCCTGTCTCTAATAAACACAAAAAAAATTAGCCAGGCTTGGCGGCAGGCGTCTGTAATCCCAGCTACTTGGGTGGCTGAGGCAGGAGAACTGCTTGAACTGGGAGGCAGAGGTTGTAGTGAGCCAATATAGCGCCACTGCACTGTAGCCTGGGTAGCAGAGCAAGACTCTGTCTCAAAAAAAAAAAAAAAGAAAAAGGAGTATTTGGTTGCTCACAGACACATGCAGGGTTTCAATACCAATTTTGTGACTTTAATGTAGCATTCATAACAGAATAAACACATTCTGATTTGTCAATCTTAACCTTACTCCTTCTAATAATCCATGTGCCCTTTCTGCACCAGATCAGTTGGTCTCCCTATCTAACGATCAGGAAACACATGATTTCCACCTCAGTCCCCATGTTTTCAGGATTCTCCTCCTCTCAAGTAGCTCCTCTCCTCTCCCTGCCTGTCCACATTCTGTCCAAGCTGAGAAGATCATCTTGTCCAGGACACCACCTTCTGACCACTTCAACGAAGAGATGAACATTCACTTTAGAGCTCTCGTCAGATTCATGAAAAATCATAGAACAAATGGTGGGTGGGACATCAGCAAGATGGCTGATTAGAGGCACCTGGTGCTCACCTGCCCCCTACTTTCTTAGGGAAGGACAAAGGCAATGAATAAACAGGTAAGATTTGACTTCAGTGTGGGAAAGCACTGGACTGCAGTGGGGAAGTGGAGAGGCCCCTGTGGTGACTGAAAGTCTAGAAGGGCAGCATGAAGGCCCCCAGCCTCTGTGGCCCCATCTCTTCCACCAGGATTGGGTAGGCCTGGACGTATGAGGGCCTTCTCCCTGTGAGGAAAAGGTAAGCAGGAGATTCCCACCTGCCCCCACTGCCATGGCAAACACCTACAGTCCTTACTACAGGAGGATCCCCCAGTCCTTGCAAGTTCTGAGCCCAGTTTGGAGAGCTGCTGGGAATTCGTACAGTTGCACTGCCCCAGATTAGGAGTACACCCCACTCCCCACCCACCCCATGAGCCAAGTTACTACAGCATGGCGCCATCTTCAGACCACAGCTCCCTCTGGAGTGTGCCCTCCTCTTGGGGCCAGTAGCCACTGCACCTTTCCAGCACTGAGACTCCATCTTCATGCCACTAAACCTACACAGGTGGCTGAACTCCACACCCCAGGCCCCAGGAATGGCTGTGACTCTGGTCCTGCACTGAAGGAAAACCACAATCCTCACTTTCAGCCACAGAAACAGTCCCACCCAGGGCAAATCCACTCTCGAGCCCCAACCAAACTGCTGTATACCCTCCTGTAAGCAGAAGGCCCTGAGCAACTGACAGACTAGCAGAGTGACTACACTCCTGCATCCAGGATCTGTGAAACAGTCGGGCAGTGCAGCCTCCTACAGACATGCCCCCAGCCCACCGAAAGGTTCCACACCTCAATCAGGGCCTGAGAAACAACCCTGTAGGATGCCCCTGGCAGACATACCCCCAGGTCAGCCAAGCTGCCCTATGTCCACATCCCAGGCCTGAAAAACAGCCCATGGGTCACCCCCTGCAGCAACTCCCCTAGGCCAGCTGAGCAGCCCTGTGTTCACATCCCAGGTCTGAGAAGCAACTCCTCAGGCCACTCCCGGCAGACATGCCCAGAGGGCTGTCAAGCAGCCTTATGCCCACCTCTCATGCCTGAGAAATAGTCATCCCTGTGGGCTGTCCGCAGTCAGCATTCCCCCCAGGAGAGCTGAGCAGCAGTGTGCTCATGTCCCGAACTTGAGAAACAGCCCAACAGGCCACCTCTGGCAGGCATACTCCCAGACTGGCCAAGCAACCAAGCAACTGTGCCCTCATCCAGAGTAAGGGCACCAACCCCAACCCCAGCAAGTGAGACCCCAAGTTAGACAACCCACCATGTGAATGAATGCATCGCTGACCTGACAAATAGTCCAGTGAGCACATCCCTGGCAAAGTCATGTCACCACCACCACAAAGCCTCTCAGCTGAGGCCACTGAGACACTCACAAACATCACTAGCATGGATTACAGTTGAAGAAACTACACAAAAACTACACTACTATGCCCACCTGGAACCAAAATCAATGCATCCCACTAAACCAACACCCCAAGATCCATTCATATGAATATTTCTTTCCCTGCAAAACCTACTGCATAAAGTTGGAAGAAGCAACTATTCCACCAGATGCATAGAAATCAACATAGGGATACATCAAACATGAAAAAGCAAAGAAATATGAAACCTCCAAAGGAATACAATAATTCCTGTGTAATAGACCCCAATGATAGAGAAATATACAAAATAACAGAAAAAGAATTCAAAATAATATTTTTTTTTATTTTTACAGTGAGATACAAGATAATAGAGCTAGACAATTTGATGAAATCAGGAAAACAATTCATTACTTGAACAAGAAATTCAACAAGAAATATACCATAAAAAAGAACAAAACAGGTATCCTAGAGTAGAATAATTCAATGAATAAACAAATAAATACAAGCTAGAGCTTTACCAAAAGAACAGACCAAGCAGAATTTTATTTATTTACTTATTTATTTATTTGGAGACAGGTTCTCACTGTCACCCAGGCTGGAGTACAGTGGCATTATCTCAGCTCACTGCAACCTCCACCTCCAGGGTTCAAATGATTCTCTGCCCTCTGCCCTCCTGAGTAGCTGGGACTACAGGGGTGTGCCATCACATCCAGCTAATTTTTGTATTTTTTGGTAGAGATGGGGTTTCAGCATGTTAGCCAGGTTGGTATCAAACTCCTAACCTCAAGTGATCTGCCCGCCTTGGCCTCCCAAAGTGCTAGGATTACAGGTGTGAGCCACCATGCGTGGCTGAATTTTTGAACTTGAAGACAGATCTTGTAAAATAACACAGAAAAATGGAAAAAGAAAAACGTAAAATGGAATGAAGAAACCCTACATAATTCAGGGGACACCATTAAGTGAACAAACATTCACACTGTAGGTGTTCCAGAAAGAGAAAAGGAGGGGAAATGTACAGAAAACATTGAATGAAATAGTAGCTGAAAACTTCCTAAGTCTTGGAAGCTTCCAGATCCAGGAAGCCAAAAGAATCCCAAATAGATTCCATTCAAACAGGACCCCTCTTAGGCACATTAGAGTCAAATTATCAAAAGTCAAAGACAAAGAATTCTAAAAACAGCAAGAGAAGGACTGGGTGCAGTGGCTCATGCCTGTAATCCCAGTACTTTGGGAGACCAAGGCAGGCAGATCACGATGTCAGAAGTTCAAGACCAGCCTGGCCAACATGGTGAAACTCTGTCTCTACTAAAACTACAAAAAATTAGCTGGGTGTGGTAGCAGGTGCCTGTAATCTCTGCTACTCGGGAGGCTGAGGCAGGAGAATCACTTGAACCCAGGAGGCGGAAGTTGCAGTGAGCCGAGACCACGCCACTGCAATCCAGCCTGGGCAACAGAGCAAGACTCCATCTCAAAAACAAACAAACAAACAACAACAACAAAAACAGCAAGAGAAAAGCATCAAATCACCTATGAGGGAGTTCCCATTAGACAAATAGCAGATTTCTCAGCAGAAATCTTACCAATCAAGAGAGAATAAGATTTTATGTTCAAAGTACTAAAAGAAAAAAAAAAAATCTGCCAACCAAGAATATTATATGTAGCAAAGATATCTTCCAGAAATGAAAGAGAAATAAAATCTTTCACAGACAAGCAAAAACAAAGGTAATCCATCACCACTAGACCAGTCTTACAAGAAATGCTCAAGGGAGTATTATACCTGAAAGTGAAAAGAACATAACAGCCATTATAAAACCATGTGACACTATAAAACTCATGGGTGGAGCCAAAATACAAAGGAAAACCAGAAAGAAAGAAAGAAATCAAGCCTTTTCACTTCAGAACACTACCCAACCACAAAAATAAACAATAAGACGAAATAAGGAACAAAGGATATACAAAACAACCAGAAATCAATAAAATGACAAGATAAGTCCTCACCTATTAATAATAACCTTGAATGTAAGGTGAATTAAATACCTCATTAAAAGACACAGACTGGATAACTAGATTAAAAAACAACAACAACAACAAAAAGACTAGACTCAACTATATGCTGCCTAAAAGAAACTCACCTGACCTACAGACACACATAGACTGAATGAAAGCAAAGGTATGGAAAAAGATATTCTATGCAAACGAAAACCAAAAGTAAGCAGGAGTAGTTGTACTTATATCAGACAAAACAGACTTCAAGTCAAAAGTTGTGAAATTAGACAAAGAAGGACATTACATAATAATAAGGGGATCAATTCAACAAGAGAATATAACAACTGTAAATATATACACATTCAATACCAGAGCACTCAGATATATAAAGCAAACATTATTAGCTCTAAAAGGAGAGAGAGACTCAAATAGTGTAATAGCTGGGGATTCTAACATCTCACTCTCAGCACTGGACAGATTATTCAGACAGACTACACCACAGAACAAACAGACCTAATAGACATTTACAGAACATTTCACGCAACAGCTACAGAAAATACATTCTTGTTGACAGCACATAGAACATTCACCAGGACTGACCATATGTTAGGACACAAAACAAGTCTCAAAAATTTTTTTAGACTTTGAAATTGAAATCATACTAAGTATCTTATTTAACCACAGTGGAAAATATCAATAACATGAGGAACATGCAAAATGATACAAATACATGGAAATTAAACAACATACTCTTGAACAGCCAATGAGTAAAGGACAAAATTAAGAATGGAATTTTAAAATTCCTTAAAGTAAATGAAAATAGAGGTACAACATACCGCAACCTATGGGACACAGCAAAAGTAGTACTATGAGGCAACTGTATAATAATAAAGGCCTACAATAAAAAACCAGAAAGATTTCAAATAACCTAACAATGTATCTCAAGGAAACTAGGAAAGCAAGAATAAACCAAACCCAAAATTAGTAAAGGAAAGACATAATAAAGATCAGAGGAGAAATAAATGACATTGAAATAAAAAATGTATTTAAAAAACCAACAAAATAAAAGTTGGTTTTGTGTAAAGATAAAATTGAGAAACCATTAGCTAGACTAAGAAAAAAGAGATATGACTCAAACAAATAAAATCAGACAAGACAAAGGAGACATCACAATGGATGCCACAGAAATACAAAGAATCATTACAGGATACTACGAACAACTCTACACCAATAAATTCAAAAACCTAGAGGAAATGGATAAATTTCTGGACACATACAACCTACCAAGATTGAACCAAGAAGACATGTTTTTTTTAACCTGAACAGACCAATAACAAGGAGTTTGAATCAATAATATAAAATCTGCCAACAAAGAAAAGTCCAGGACTAAATGGCTTTCATACTGAATTCTACCAAACCTTTAAAGAAAAATGCATACCAATTCTTCTCAAACTATTCCAAAAAATCAAAGGGGAGAGTATTCTACCTAATTCATTCTAAGAGGCTAGAATAACCCTGATATCAAAAGCAGATGAGAATACAACAGAAAAAGAAAAGTACAGGACAATATCCCTGATGAATATACACACAAAAAATCCTCAACAGAATGCTAGCAAATCAAATCCAACAATACATCACAAAGATAATATACTATGATCAAGTGGAATTTATCCCAGGAATGCAAGATGGGTCAACATCCACAAATCAATAAATGTGATACATCGCATCAATTATAAAGGACAAAACCCATATGATAATCTCAATAGATGCAGAAAAAATATTTGATAAAATTCAACATCTCAATTAAAAACTCTCAATAAATTAAGTATCGAAGGAAAGTACCTCAACACAATAAAGGCCATACATGACAAACCCACAGCTAACATCATATAGAAAAGGTGAAAGCTTTCCCTCTGAGAACTAGAAGACAAGGATGCTCACTCTCATCAATCTTACTCAACACAGTACTGGAAGTCTTAGCCATGGTAATCAGACAAGAGAAAGTAATAAATGGCATTCAAATTGGAAAGGAGAAAGTCAAATTGTTTCTGTTTGCGGAAAACATGATCTTATAGAGAGAAAAGCCTAAAAACTACCAAAAAAAAAAAAAAAACCTCTTAGAACTGATAAACAAATTCAGTAAAGTTGCAGGATACAAAATCAACACACGAAAATACGAAAGTGGTGTTTCTATAAATAATGAACTAGTTGAAAAAGAAATCAAAAAGACAATCTCATTTACAATAGCAATCCGCCCCCAAAATTACCTAGGAATAAATTTAATCAAGGAGGTGAAAGCTCTCTAAAAGAAAAACTACAAAACACTGATGAAAGAAATTGAAGAGGATACAGACAAAGGGAAAGTTATTTCATGCTCATGGATTGGAAGAATTAATATTGTTAAAATGACTATACTACCCAACGCAAGCTACAGATTCAATGCAATCTCTATCAAAATATCAGTAACATTCTTCACAGCAATAGAAAAAAAAATCTTAAAAATCTGCATGGGACCTGCAGATCACAAAAGACCCTGAAGAGTCAAAGCTATCCTAAGCAAAAAGAACAAAGCTGGGGGCATCAGACTACCAGACTTCAAAATATACCACAAAGCTGTAGTAATGTACTACAATGCTGTTTTTATGGTACTGACATAAAAACAAACACACAGACCAGTGGAACAGAACACAGAACCCAGAAATTAATCCATGTATCTAGAGTCAACTGATTTTTTTTTTTTTTCAAGGTAGAGTCTCAATCTATAACCCAGCTGGAGTGCAGTGACACAATCTTGATTCACCGCAACCTGTGCCTCCCAGGCTCCCAAGTGAGCCTCCCACCTCAGCCTCCTGACTAGCTGGGATTACAGGCACATGCCACCACACTTAGATAATTTTTGTAGAGATGAGGTTTCACCATGTTGCCCAGGCTGGCCTCAAACTCCAATCTGCCCACCTCAGCCTCCCAAAATGCTGGGATTACAGGTCTGAACACAGCCAAGCCAAGTTTCCTGATTTTTGACAGAGGTGCCAAGAATACTCATTGGGGAAGACAGTCTCTTCAATAAATGGTGCTGGGAAACTGAATATGCACATGCATAAGAATGAACCTAGACACCCATCCATCACCCTATGCAAAAATCAACTCAAAATGAACCAAAGACCTAAACGTAAAACCCGAAACCACAAAAGTACCAGGCAAAAACAAGGAAAACACTTCAGGATGTTCATCTGGGAAAAGATTTTATGAGTAAGACCTCACAAGCCCAGGCAACAAAAGCAAAAAGAAACGAGATTATATCAAGCTAAAAAGCTTCTGCACAGCAAAGGAAACAGTCAATAGAGTGAAAATACAATCTATAGGAGAAAATATTTGCAAACTGTTTATCTAACAGGGGATTAATATGCAAAATATATAAGGAACTCAAAATAGCTCAGTGGCAAAAAATCATCATAATAATAGATTGAAAAATGGGCAAGTGAACTAGGCATGGTGACATGCACCTATAGTCCCAGCTACTCAGGCTGAGGTAGGAAGGTTACTTGAGCCTGGACAACAAAGTGAGACTCTATTTCAAAAAAAATAAATGCACAAAATATGTGAAAGACAGACAGACAAATGATCTGACAAGATATTTCTCAAAAGATGACATACAAATGTACCAACAAATATATAAAAATTGCTCAGCATTACTAATTGTCAGGGAACTGCAAATCAAAATCACAATGAGGTATCATCTCATTCCACTTAGAATGTTTATCATCAAAAACACAAAACAACAAATGCTTGTGAGGAGATTGAGAGACAGGAACTTTCAGGCACAGATGGTGGAAATGTAAACTAGTAAAGCCACTATGGAGAACAGTATGGGGGTTCCCCAAAAAACTATAACTAGAACTACCATATGATCCAGCAATCCCCCTACTGGGCACTTATCCAAAGGAAAGAAAATCAGTATTTTGAAGAGATATCCACACCCACATGTTTACTGCAGCACTATTCACAGTAGGCAAAATATGGAATCGAACTATCCAACAACAGATGAATGGATAAAGACAGTGTGGTAGGCCGGGTGCGGTGGCTCACACCTGTAATCCCAGCACTTTGGGAGGCCGAGACGGGTGGATCACGAGGTCAGGAGATCGAGACCATCCTGGCTAACACGGTGAAACCCCGTCTCTACTGAAAAAAAAAAAAAATACAAAAAACTAGCCGGGCGTGGTGGTGGGCACCTGTAGTCCCAGCTACTCGGGAGGATGAGGCAAGGAAAATTGCTTGAACTCAGGCGGTGGACGTTGCAGTGAGCCGAGATCGCGCCACTGCACTCCAACACGGGCAGTGAAGCGAAGACTCCGTCTCAAAACAAAACAAAAAACAAATGATGACAACGATGTTACAGTAGCAATGACAAAAATAAACATGCATTAAGCATTTGCCCTGTTCAGGCACACCTCCAGGTGATGTATATATATTCAATCGTATCTCCATTACGTAAAATTCTTCTAGCTTTGTTCACATCTTCCATATCATCCAGAAACAACTGTTACCCTATTATTTAACCTTTTATATAGATAAGGTGCGTATCTACTAGACAGAAGGCAGAAACTGAAAATCATCCTTCACTGTACGCACACTGTCCCACAATATGGAGTGAATAGCTAACAGCATATCACCTACTGGCGACATACGAACAGAAAGTTGCTGGAGGATTCAATAACTTTTCATTCCAAAAACATTTACTTAGTAGTTATTATATCGTTGGCATTGCTCTCATTAATTGGTGTAAAGAAAAAATCGAATATAGACAAACAGACCAAAATCTCCACCCATATAAAGCATAGATTTTTGTTACGGGTGCTGTTTGCATTCTGGTGGGATGACACAATGTGTAAAATGTGTGCAAACTGTCTAATGTCGTACTTGGAAGATGTTAACTATTATCATAATACCAATTGTTGCATATTTTTTACACAGAAGGCACTAAAAAATTTAAATATATCTGTATATCCCAAAAGCTATATTAATTTCACTTTTAGTTTAGAACTTGAAAGCCTTTGTAAGAATATTATACGTTTCAAGAGACAAACCCAGGCAAAACTGGAAGATAATTTTTGATTCCTTAGACTATGATTTTAAGCATAGAGTTGGTCTCAAGTGTACTAATTAGCATGCCAAACAGAAGTATGACTTTCTTCCACTTTACCAAAAGGGCAGACATGTTTCTTTGGAGTCTTTCTCTGTCTCATTCATTCATTCATCTATTCATTTATTTGAAACAGGGTCTCACACGGTTGCCCAGGCTGAAGTGCAGTGGTGCAATCATCACTCACCCCAGCCTTGACCTCCAGAGCTCAAGGGATCCTCCCACCTCAGCCTCCTGAGTAGCTGGGACTACAGGTGCATGCCTATGCACCTGGCTAATTATTTTTATTATTTGTAGAGATGGGGTCTCGCTATGTTGCCCAATCTAGTCTTGAACTCCAGGGCTCAAGCAAGCCTCCCACCTCGGCCTCCCAAAATGCTGGGGTTACTGACATGAGCCGCTGTACGCAGCCTGAAGCCTTACTTTACGTGACTGGTACCAAGTATCCGAGATGTCAAGATTTTGGATTCCTTCTCTATAATAATTATTCAATTTCACACACCTTTGATTAAGGGGTAAGAAGGCAATAGAAAAGGGAAGGAAAGAAGAAAATTCACAATCAAAGCCTATCCCAACTCTTACACCATCTTGCAAGAATCGTTTTTCAAATCAGGAATTACATGGGATTCGTTCATGGCTTACTGCAAATGCACGTGGGTCAGAGGTATGTAAAGATACTTTGAAAGAGCATCAGTGACCAGCCATGAGCATCCAAATGAGTATACTGCCCCTGAGATGATATTGCTCATCTAAACTTAATGTTGGAACCAGTCACTGAATGTTAGAACCACAGTCATATGTGTACATAAACACCTATTAGAAAATAAAAGTGACAATATGGGCACAACTTAATACTAATATTAAGAAGAAAGTCATACTTCTGTTTGGCATGCTAATTAGTACACTTGAGAGCAACTCTGTGCTTAAAATCTTAGTCTAAGGAATCAAAAATTATCTTCCAGTTTTGCCTGGGTTTGTCTCTTGATATATATAATATTCTTCCAAAAGCTTTCAAGTTCTAAACTGAAAGTGAAATTAATACAGCTTTTGGTGTATTTAAAATAATTAAATATTAAATAAAATTTAAAATTGTACTATTTTTATATTTATTTATTTATTTATTTAGAGACGGAGTCCCGCTCCGTCGCCAAGGCTGGAGTGCAGTGGCACCATCTCGGCTCACTGCAAGCTCCGCCTCCTGGGTTCACGCCATTCTCCTGTCTCAGCCTCCCAAGTAGCTGGGACTACAGGCGACCGCCACCACGCCCAGCTAATTTTTTGTATTTTTAGTAGAGACGGGTTTCACCGTGTTAGCCAGGATGGTCTCGATCTCCTGACCTTGTGATCTGCTCGCCTCGGCCTCCCAAAGTGCTGGGATTACAGGCGTGAGCCACCACGCCCGGCCCATTCACTGGTAGCTCTCGTGAGCCCTAGCGCATACTTCTAAAAAATTGTTATTAAGGGGGAAAAACAATGCAAAAATATTTTTTTCACAATCTCAAAAATGACACATTAGAACCACAGTCATATGTGTATATAAACACCTATTAGAAAATAAAAGTGACAATAGGGGCACAACTTAATACTAATATCACACATACATCACCACAGACATACATAGAAAAGATTTCCCAGGGTTATCTGATTCCCAAGGCTGAACTATCTAACTCCACTTCTTTCTGGTTTGTTTGGTGTTTCTACTTTGCTGATGCTCCAAAACTATGAGGAAATCCAGCAATGGATATACCTTCACTCAGAAAAGCAGGTAAGATCATGAGATCGTAGGTGTCCCTGGATGTACACCTGATTCTTTTCACTTGGTTTTATGTTCAATTTCACATTTGGGATGGTGCCTATTATTACTGTTCTAGGTACTAGGAAAATATGAAAAAAATATGAAAATATAATTCTTGCTTTCAAGGAGTTTATAATCAAATTGAAATGAGAAACTAACCAACATGAAGCACGCTAGTTAAAATAAAAGAGCATCTAGCTTTGTATCCCTCCTGGGCAATTCCAAAAACCTCATCAACTCTGGTTTTCTCACCCATAAAACAAGCAAACTAAATGGGCCAATGGTTTTCAACCTTCTTTCTGACCCAACACTTGAGGATATGATACCCTTGTTAATAATGACATTGGCGAGTAAGTGGGGAAGACTCATCTTGGTGGGAGAAAGCAGATATTCTTTTTAATCCTGCAAAAGATGATTTCCTATTGTTGCAAATTGTGAATTAGGTTTTTTTAATCTCCTCTCAAATGTTGTCTCCCCAGAGAAGTTTCCCAGACTCCTCCATCTAAAATAGCATCTGTCTCTGTCACTCCTTCACCCCACTCCTCCTTATCTTGCTTAATTTTTCTTTACAGCACTGAAGTCACCAGCCATTATGCATTTGTTTGCTTTCTGTCTCCCACGCTAGACTATAAGCTCCACGAGGGCAGGGACCAGGTCTTGTTTATCACTCCATCCTTTATCACATTATGGCTGGCATAATGGACACTGAAAAACATGGAATTAATTATTTTTTCAGCAAAACCCATAAATAAATGAATGAAATCAATAACGAGAGTTGTCAGGAAATTACAGTATCACGCATTGGTGCTATAATATGTTTTGTGATTTCAAAGGCATTTCACAAACATTATCTCATGTGAATCATACACAGCCCTGTGTGTAAGTCAGCAGAGGTATTACTGACAAGAAAACTAAGGCAAAGAGACATTCAGTGGCTTCCTCAGGGCCACCAACCTAGTGGCGGAGCTAAGGGTTCAGCCCACATCTTGTGATTCTTAACCCAAGGCATTTCCTTTCTACCACTTCAGAGGTTGCATAAAGGTAAGGAGGCTGGGCACAGTACCTCACGCCTATAATCCCAGCACTTTGGAAGGCCAAGGCAGGAGGACTGCTTGAGCCCAAGAGTTCAAGACCAGCCTGGGCAACAGAGCGAGACCCCTGAAAGAAAAGAAAAGAAAAGAAAAGAGAGAAGAGAAAGAAAGAAAGGAAAGAAAGAGAAAGAATGGAAAGAAAGAGAAAGAAAGAGAAGAGGAGAAAGAAAAGAAAGAAAGAGAGAGAGAAAGAAAGAAAGAAGGAAAGAAGGAAAGAAAGAAAAGGAAGGAAGGAAGGAAGGAAGGAAGGAAGGAAGGAAGGAAGGAAGGAGAGAAAGAGAGAGAGAGAGAAAGAAAGAAAGAAAAAAGAAAGAAAGAAAGAAGGAAAGAAGGAAAGAAAGAAAAGAAGGAAGGAAGGAAGGAAGGAAAGAAAGAAAGAGAGAGAGAAAGAAAGAAAGGGGCGAGGAGATTTAAGGCAGCCTTGAAGAATGCATGAGGTTTAGCAAAGAAAGGAAGAGATGGTAAGGCATTCCAAGAAAAGGCAAAAACATGAATGAGGCTCCAGGACCGGGAATGTGTATCACATAAACATGTGTGATGTAAGAGTGGAGAGTGGGCAAAATTTGGGTGGCCCGGATTTAGAATTAATTCTGAGGTAGGTAGCTACAGTGACCCTCCATTTGTCCTAGTAACTTTCATCCTCCTACTCTCCCAGGATCTCATCATTTTAGCTTTCTGCTAGTTCTTCTCCATCCTATAAATCCTCAAGCAATGACCTTCTCTCCTGTTTGCAGCCAAACTTCCATGAAGAATTATTAACCTACACTCACTAACTCCACTTCCTGACTCCTGTTCACTCCTCAACCCACTGAAGTCAACTTCTGCCCCTTCATGACTAAAATCTTCACCCTCACAGCCTCCTCACTGCCAAACACTCTTCCCAGGCCTTACCAGACCCCTCTTCCAGGCCTCATGTGTCACAGCTAAGCTTATTATCTCCTTTCCATGAATCCTCTCCTCTCTTGGCTTCCTCCACACCACTCTCTCCCACTGACAGTTCCTTCTCTGTAATTTGCAGATACCTCTTCCTCCATCTGCCACTGAAATGTGGGTTCCTTGGGAATTCGATTTAGATCCGCTCCTCTCACTGTATTGTCTCTCTGGGCAAGTCTATCTGTGCTAGGGGCTTCAGGCTGTAAGAAGAGATGCTAGCAGCTGGGCGCGGTGGTTGATGCCTGTAATCCCAGCACTTTGGGAGGCCGAGGTGGCCAAATCATGAGGTCAGGAGTTCAAGACCCTCCTGGCCAACATGGTGAAACCCTGTCTCTACTGAAAATACAAAAAATTAGCTGGCCATCGTGGTGGGCGCCTGTAATCCCAGCTACTCGGGAGGCTGGGGCAGGAGAATCGCCTGAACCCAGGAGACAGAGGTTACAGTGAGCTGAGATCGTGCCACTGCACTCCAGCCTGGGTGGCAGAGCGAGGCTCCATCTCAAAAACAAAACAAAACAAAACAAAACAACAGATGCTAGCAATGCCTAAAGACAGTCTAGGCCCAGCACAGATGAAATCAGACACATTGCCTTGAGTCATTATGGTGGCGAATTCTGAACTAGGGGTGGGGAGGAACGCGCTCTCCTCCCTAGCAGGACAATACCGGAATCTGGAGGGGTTGAGGGGAGTAGCACACAAATAGTTAAAAAGAAGCCCCACATATAAAAACATTCAGGCAAAGTATGTCCTCCCACCCCTTACCCGGATTGAAAATCACGGTGCTAAAGAGACTTACAAATTTGTCTCCACCTATAATATCTCCCTACAGGTTCTTTATCTGCATTTGTGACTTTTCATTGAAAAATCTCCAACTGGGTATTCCTCCCCAAACTCAACATATCCAAAATCAAATCCATTGCTCTCACCCCATAAGCTGTTTCTTCTCGTATGCTCTCTATTTTGGTGAGCAGCATCACTGTATTCTCAAGTCATCCAAGCCATTTTTTTTTTCTGGTCTCCCTCTAACCACATCTCATCAACTGACAAGGCCTCCCTCAGAGATGGTTCTCACATCCAAGCCCTGACTGCCTTCCCCACTGGTACCGCCGTGGCTCAGACACCCATCACCTCTTATGTACAACACGGTTACAGCCTTCTGATTGGTCTCCTTGTCCCCAGTCACCCTCGTTCAAATCACCCTACACTCTGCTGCAGAAATTATTGTTCTTAAAACAGAGATCTCACCCTCTAACTTCCCTATTCAAAAACTTCCCTGACTCCCCAGCAGCTACAACATGGCCCCAGTGATCTCTGCGACATCATCTCCTCAACATCCCCCCCTTCCACACCCCACTTCTTCAGCCCTACAGACTGCTCCCCACTGCTCAGACAAAGGCACAAACTTTCACACTCTCATGTTTTTGCATGAGTCTGGAGTGTCCCCACCCCCACCCCCTTTGTCCATCTGGCAAAATTCTATTCATTCCCCTAAGGTTCAACTCAAATGTCAATTCTGCTGCTTAGGCTTTCCTGATCCCTAGCCCCATCCCCCTTCCCTTGAATCAGTCACTCGCTGGTATTCCCATGGTGCTGCGTTCACAACCTCTAACGTGGCATTTATCAAGCGGGATTGTAGTTAGTTATTTATTCATCTGTCTCCCTTCCTAAATTATGAGCTCTGTGAGGGAAGAGGCCACATGACAGTTATGTTTATATCCCCAGGACCAAAAAACAGAGCCTCGGAATATGCCAGAGCATAAGCATTCAGTAAATGTTTATGAACCAGAACTAGGAAAACAATTGAGGTTTTTAAGCTCTCTTGCTTAAAAACAAAATGAGAGAAGCATTTAGCATTTTTATCTTGAAATGTTTTTTAAAAAGCAAGCAAAGCAAAACTTAATCAAGTGCTACCTGCCTTCAAGACTTCAGCACCAAAGACTGACACTGTGCAAGCAGATGGAGAGAATTACTTGAAAGGGGATTCAGTCAGTAAAACACCTTGTAGCTCAACCTCACTTTTGGAATGACAACCAAGAGGCATTTTTCCTCTGCAAAGGAAATTAAAGAAAGGAAATGCTAAATACTATGCTTCTGAGTTTAGAACAGACTTGAATTTTTTTTTTTAATAAATGATTTCTATCCATATTATTTCAAGATGGAACTTTTCAAATAAATGAAACTTATCAAATAAATGCCACATTAGTAAATACATTAGATATCTTGTCTTATCAAGATTTAATCAGGAAACCATCATTCTTAGCAAACTATCACAAGAAGAGAAAACCAAACACCGCATGTTCTCACTCATAGGTGGGAACTGAACAATGAGATCACTTGGACTCAGGAAGGGGAACATCACACACTGGGGCCTATCATGGGGAGGGGGGAGGGGGGAGGGATTGCATTGGGGAGTTATACCTGATATAAATGATGAATTGATGGGTGCTGACGAGTTGATGGGTGCAGCACACCAACATGGCACAGATATACATATGTAACAAACCTGCACGTTATGCATATGTACCCTAGAACTTAAAGTATAATAAAAAGAAAAAAAAAAAAGATTTAATCAAAAAGTTTCACGATCACTTCTAAAGACATAAAATGATGTCATTTTCATCCCCCAAAGAAAATGATGTACATGATTTAAATTATGATAATATCGGGGGGGCGGTGCACAGACAATCCATGTCTTTCTACAGACAAATGAAGTTGAAGCTTGTTAGAGTTCATAGGAAGGGCGTTCTTATCAACTGAATACAGAATTGAAAAAGCAGTGAATTCCAAGAAGGAGCTTTCTTTAGCCTTTCTTAGCGTTTCAAAAAGATGTCAAAGTGACTATAAAATGTTTGTTTTGTCTGGAAAAAAAAAATCAGTGTTTGAGCACGCACAGACCACAAGGAGGACTGCAGTTAGGATGAGAGAAGATATTGCTGGGTTTTGAGTGAGTTGAGTCTGCTAAGTTTCATAACTAGACTTGCCTATAGATCTGAAAATGCTCCTATGATACAAAAGGGTAATTTCTTTTTCAGAACTTTTTTTTGGTAGTTTCTTTCTGTGAATATAAAGATGCACAGAGGCTCAAATTTCAATTAGAAATAGATTCTTTGACAGAAATTCTTTAGAGACGAAGTCTGGCAACAATACACAGACTGGATTACACGGAAGAGAGGCTGCAGTCAGAGAGGCAGGCCAAAAGGCCAGTGCGGTAATTTAGGTGGGAGGTAACAGGGGTCTGGACAAGGGAAGTGACAAGAGGGAACAGAGAGAAAGGGACAATTAACATAGTGGCTCCAGGGAAATTCCACAAGTGTTGGTGAATAGACTGGATATAGGGAATAAAGATTGCCAAACCTGTGTGACTTGGAGAAATTGACACAACTTCGGGAAAAGGAAATTTTTCATTACCTTTCCATCTTCAACACAGCACCTAATAACAACCCCAAAGTGAAACTGGTCCTTCAAGAGATCATGATTAGATAGGAATATTTGGAGCCATATTTACTAAACTGTGAACGTCTTTCAGTCAACTACTCTGTCATGTTCTTTTCCGTATCCTATCCATCCTTCCATCCATCCATCCATCCATCCATCTGACAAATACTGAATATCTTCTATGTATCAGGCACTCATCTAGTGACTTGTAAGTGAACAAGAGACACATAAATACCTGACCTCATGGAGGTAATACTCAAAGGACAGTAAGTGCCTAACATTGTGCCTACTGCAAAGTCGATACTCAAAATATTTTTTGTTCAAACTGAATAAATAATCTCCATTATTAGTCCAGAACAAACAAGAACTAGAACAAGGAAAATATCTTTCTTACGTAATATCCAACGAAATTTCACTATAACGCCTTTGTAATCTATTACAATAAAATATTGTTCCAATTTAAAAGCAACCCGATTTTTTTCCTATTCGTTGCTCACGAAATTTACCAATAAAAAGTTTTAACATTAAATGAAAACCTTAATGAAACAGTTCACAGAATAGAAATGCAGGGTGGAAAAGGCCATCATTTTTATGGGTCTCCAACTCAAACTTCAGAAACCCCAGAGCACTGCTCCTCAGTCACACAGGCCATCTTAAGCAAAAAACAAAACAAAACAAAACAAAACAAAACCAAAAGGAAAGCTTCTGTACCTTAAATGTGTGCAGGTCATGGTACCTTAAAAGTAGAAGCGGGGCAAAAAGGGGCCATATACAAAAAACAAGAATTCCAAGTAAAAGATGAATGAGCTGCTCTACCAAATTTATGGTGACTGAGAGCCATCTGCTGGTTACAGTTCAGCTACAACAATCCAGGAGGGCCAGCTATTGCAAACAGCTTCTCTACTACGTGATGCATGCTTGAAAACATGCTTAGAACCACAATGCACAGGTTCTCACTCATATAGGAAGCTAAAAAAAAGTTGATATCATACAAGCAGTGACTAGGAGAGTGGTTACCAGAGGCTGGGAAGGGCAGGGGGTTGGGGAAAGGAAAGGTTAGTTAAGGGATACAGGAGAACAGCTAGATGGGAGAAGTGAGTTCTGGTGTTCTGTGGCATACTAAGGTGAATACAGCAAGTGAAAACTTAGTGTTTTTTCAATAGCTAGAAGAGAGGATTATGAATGTTATCAACATGAAGAAATGATACAGGTTTGAGGTCATGGGTATGCTAATCACCCCGATTTGATCATTACACATATATACATGTATCAAAATATCACACTGTAAGCCAGGCTTGGTGGCTCTCGCCTGTAATCCCAGCACTTTGGGAGGCCAAGCTGGGCGGATCACGAGGTCAGGAGATCGAGACCATCCTGGCTAACATGGTAAAACCCCGTCTCTACTAAAAATACAAAAAATTAGCCAGGTGTGGTGGCGTATGCCGGTAGTCCCAGCAACTTGGGAGGCTGAGGCAGGAGAATCACTTAAACCCGGGAGGCAGAGGTTGCAGTGAGCCGAGATTGCACCACTGCACTCCAGCCTGGACAACAGAGCAAGACTCCATCTCGGAAAAAAAAAAAAAAAATCACACTGTACCCCATAAATATGTACAATTATATGTCAAGTAAATATATATGTACATATATATACATACACATATATAAAGAGAAACAGACGTGCAGAGGTCAACAGAACTTACGTAATATGAGGGAGTTGGTGTTCCCAGAGCCATGCCTTTTTGACACCATCTGCAATAACAACTCTGCATCTTCTTCCAGTTGGCTCTTCACAACCAAACCCAGTTATGATAAATCCAATGAGTGTCCAGTCGAGATGAGCAATCTACATTTGCTTTAGGCATTTGGCATGCCTAATGATTTCCATCTTTGTCTCAACGTTACTGTTTTCACTTTACTGTACTTGTTTCCATTCTCGCTCATTTTATAAAGTAAAGGTAAAATGCAATAAAATATTCTACCAATTGTGCACATCAACACTGTTCTATGAACAAAGATGCGAGTCCAGTGAAACAAAATTATCAGCTGGCAGGCAGTGCCACCATCAATAATATTACCAGAAATGTGTGTTTGGCAGCTGATATACAAAAATCCAAATTAGGCATGAAAAGGTCATTTAAGAGCATCAGTGAATAATGCTTATGCATTCAAGATGCACAAAAGCCAAGG
Organism: Piliocolobus tephrosceles; assembly: GCF_002776525.5. Taxonomy (NCBI): domain Eukaryota; kingdom Metazoa; phylum Chordata; class Mammalia; order Primates; family Cercopithecidae; genus Piliocolobus; species Piliocolobus tephrosceles. The sequence continues at coordinate 9,490,337 of NC_045449.1, forward strand.
ACCACCTACATCGTCATCATTTTTCACCTAAGTGACCTTACTTTTTATTAAACCAATTCATCTAACTTATGTCTAAAATTACCACATTTTGAGATGGACACCCACGTTTTCAATCCTGGCATCTTTTCCCTCTGGAATGTGTAAGCTCCCTCGGGTAACTTTTACGCAACCAGCTGGGTGCCAATATGCAGACTGATATGGAAATTGCTGTTCTAAAGACAGGATTCAAGAAGGTACACAAGGGAGAAAAACAACATACAATGTACAAATTTGTATCCACTTCTGGTACCAATTTCTATCTCAGTCCTTTCAGGCTGCTATAACCAAATACTTCAGACTGGGCAATTTATAAACCACAGAAATTTACTGCTCACAGTTCTGGAGGCCGGGAAGTCCAAGAGCACGGCATAAGCAGATAGGACATCTGGTGAAGACTTTTTCTCTGCTCTATGGGTGGTGCCTTCCACATGTTCTCACGTGTCCAAAGGGGCAAGAAAGCTCCCTTCAATCTTTTTTTATAAGGGCATTAATCCTATTCTTGAGGGCAGAGCCCTCCTGACTTACTTCCCCAAAGGTCTCACCTCTTAATACTATCACATTGCGGATTAGGTTCTAACATATGAATCTTGGGGGAACACTACTATTCAGACCATGGCAAAGGGCGTCAATGAATAATGTATACCATTCAAGACAGACAAAAGTCAAGGACCGCCTACATAGCCATCATTTCCACCTCAATAACCTTGCCATTATTACACTAATTCATCTACTTCATGTCTAAGAAAGCAAATTATCAAGATGGACACCTATGCTTTTTTTTTTTTTTTTTTTTGAGATAGGGTCTCACTCTGTCACCCAAGATAGTGGCACAATCTTGGTTTACTGTAACCTCGGCCTCCTGGGCTCAAGCGATTCTCCCACCTCAGCCTCCCTAGTAGCTGGGACTACAGGCACGCACCACCATGTCTGGCTAACTTTTTGTATTTTGGGTGGAGACGGAGTTTCACCGTGTTGCCTGAGCTGGTTTTGAACTCCTGACCTCAAGTGATCCATCCGCCTCGGCCTCCCAAAGCACTGGGATTACAGGCATGAGCCACCGTGCCTGGCCAACACCATGATTTTAACCATGCCATCCTTTCCCTCTGCGAGCAGGGCCCAGGAATGTATAAGCTCCCTCGGGTGACTTTTATGCAATCAGCTGGGCACCAATGTGCAGACTGGTATGGAAACTACCACCCTTGAAAGAGCAGGATTCAAGAAACTACACAAGACAGAAAGTATGTGATATAAAGACATGACCTTCTCAGCTTCCTCCCCTCACACTGATTTCTCCATTTTCTAATCTCCCAGATCATTTATGGCTCATACCACACAAAGTGGCACTATACGCTATCATGTATGGTCCACAGTTGTTCTGTGCAAGATAGAAAGACATCCCCACACGGCCTGCTATCTCTGTACTCCCTTCTTCTAAGACGGTGAGTGCTATCGTTCATTAATGTCTATGGAACACTTTCCAGTTGACAAAGAGCCTCCACATAGATTTATCTCATTTGGATGTCACAACCGTTTGAAGAGTCATGGTTACCTTCATTTTCCTGAAAATGATGTGTAGTTAAAACTCAAACCGTGGTTGTCGAATACCAAATCCTTTGCTCCTTCCACAGAATCACACAAGGCAAACTGAGCAACATGCCACTTGAACACCTGGTGGAATACCGTCCCTACGAACAGGGTAATACTGTCTCTGCAAGTGTGAAAGATGAAGTACTCAAAGCCAGTGGGAAAGGAACACATGAGAGCCCCTAAAAGGGAATCACTGTAAGATTTCAAAAGCGGGAGAGGCAAAGCCCAAGAGACAAAACCCAGGGCAAAGGATGAGAGGACTTGAGTTCTGGTTCTCTCTCTTCCATTGATTCACCTTGGGCACAACGACTTCTCTAAGAGTCAGTCTCCTCATTTGTAAACCAAAAAAGTAATCCCTGGAGTTATAACACCGTATCAGAAAGAAAAAAGTAATACACATGTGGGAGTGTTGAGGCCTAAGAACCCCCCACTCCACATGCGTCCTACATGCATGTCCTGGAACCAACACTCACGTATGCTTAGGGATGACTGTAATATATTAAAAATTGATTGGTAAATACAGAAGAAGCAGAAATAATTCTTTTATTTTCAACTAAGAACACGTTTTTTAATTTCTTACAAATTTTTACTTAAAGAAAACACAAGTTGGAAACTTTTTTTTTTTTTTTTTTAAGACGGAGTCTTGCTCTGTCACCCAGGCTGGAGTGCAGTGGTGTGATCTCAGCTCACTGCAAGCTCCGCCTCCCGGGTTCACGCCATTCTCCTGCCTCAACCTCCCGAGTAGCTGGAACTACAGGCGCCCGCCACCACGCCCAGCTAAGTTTTTGTATTTTAGTAGAGACGGGGTTTCACGATGTTAGCCAGGATGGTCTCGATCTTCTGACCTCGTGATCCGCCCACCTCGGCCTCCCAAAGTGCTGGGATTACAGGCGTGAGCCACCGTGCCCAGCTCTTTTGACTTGTTATAATGAGCATGTAGCATGTGGATTACCTATTTTATTCCCATGATGGAAGCAGGGAGGGAATACGGAAAGGGAAGCTAATAGGAAAACAAAGATCTACAAAAGTAAGTGGCAACTTAAGTAGAAACTATTAGAAAGAGGTATTAAAAGCATCCCTTTTGTTTAAAAAAAAAAAAATCAAGAATAGGAGATAAAAACTAAAATCAAGAAATGCCAAAATCAAGCATTTTTTCCAGAGGTAAATACAAGAAAAAAATATGAAAGAAAAAGGCAAGAAAAGAAGGCAAAAGAGAGAGAAAGAAACAAGAATAAATGAAGTGGGGATCGGGCAGAATCTACAGTCATTACGGGGGAAATATAAAAATGACCAACGGGCTTACGGTGACACGGAGGGAAGAGGGAAAAGGTTACAGAAAGAACTGGAGGGTGATATAATTCCTATCCTAAAGTTAACAAGTATTATACAAGCAATCTTAACATTCTGTCTTAACTTTACAGGGAGAAAACCCCTAACTTTTCAAAATCTAGCAACTAGGACGGGCTAAGTTTACCCTTCTGTTGACTGACATCTCCATCTTGTGGTCTGTTCAGGACATAGCTCTGAGAGAGACTGTGTGTGTTTGTGCGCGCGTGCACGTGTGCAGTTATCTGTACGCATATGCATGCAAGTGTATATGTATGTATTCAAATATAACCATATCTACTCACATGTGTAATACATGCACATGTAGTATATAAATTCATATATTTGTACTTATTCTTTAATTCAAGTAGAACATACAGAAAAATCCCCAGCTCAAAGACGATTCACAAAGTGAATATCCACAGTCAACCACTACCCACAGCAAGAAACGAAGTATTCCCAGAACCCCAGGAGCCCTGCTAGTCACTACTTCCCCCAAAGAGAACCGCTTTCGTGATTTATAACACTGTAAGTCTCGCCTTTATAGGAGTGGCATCATACAGTATAAACTGTATGAACTCTTCTATCTGGCTTAGTCCATTCAACATGATGTCTGAGATCCATCCATAGTGTGGTGTATAGTTGCAGATTGTTCTCATTTGCTGTGTGATATCATTGTATCAACACGCCATGATGTATTTATTCATTATACTATAGATGTTCATTGGGTTATTTCCAGGTGGGACTACTAAGAAAAGCATTGTAAACAAAGACACCTGTAGCCCCAACTACTCTGGAGGCTGAGGTGGGAGAATCACGTGAGCCCAGGACCCTGAGGTTACAGTGCACTATGACTGCATCTGTGAATAGCCACTGTACTCTAGCCTGGGCAACACAGCAAGATCCTCTCTCTAAAAAAGAAAAAACAGAAAAAAAAAAAAATAGCACTGCTATACACATTCTTGTACATGCCTTTCGTATAGTTCCATTTCAGCAAATACGGTTTTCCATTTCGCAAATGTGGTTTTCCAAAGAGGCTGTACACAATTTACAATTCCAGCAGTAGTATATGAGAACGCCAGCTGCTCCACGTCCTAGCAACACTTGATATGTCCGTCATTTTAATTTTAGCCATTCTTGTACTATAATGGTATGACATCATGACTTGACTTGGCAATTACCTGATGACTAGTGAAGTTGAACACCTTTTCTTATGTTCATCAGCCATTCAATATCCTCTTTTGTGAAATTCAAGTCTTTTGCCTATGTTTTTCTAACAGGTTGCTTGCCTTTTTCCTGATTTATAGGGATTCTTCATATATCCAAGATACATTTCCTATGTCAAATATTAATATATGTCGTACAAATACAGATTTTCATTCTGTGGCTTATCTTTCAATATCTGTGGTATCTTTTGATAAAGAGAATTTTTTATTTTAATGAAATCCAACTTATCACTGTTTCCTTTATGGTTAGTATGTTTTGTGGCCTGGTTAAGAAATCTTTGGCTATCCCAAGATCATAAAAATGTTCTCTTGTTTTCTTCTAAAAGCTCTCTGGTTCAACCCTTCACATTTAGATCTATAATCCTTTTGGAATTATTTCTTATGTAGGGTGATAGCAGAGGCCAAGCTTCATTTTTTCCATGTGGATATCCAGTTGACATAATGCCATTTATTGAAAAGACTACCTCTGTCATAAATCAGGTGACAACATGTATGTGAAACTGCTTCTGAAGCCTCTCTTTTGTCCCACTGGTTTATTCGCCTATCCTTGTGCTAACACCACACTACAGCTTTAAGGTGAGTCTGGATAACTGGTCACATGAGTTCTCCGGCCTTTTTGTTCTTCAAAATTGTCTCAGCTCTTGTCTTTTTGCATTAATCATATAAACAGTGGCTGTAGTCAGCTTCTCAAGTGACAAAACGGAAACAAAAATCTGGCTGGGGACTGTAAGTGGGTTTGCTCTAACTCTATAAATCAATCTGGAGAGAATTGACGACTTTACAATATTGAGTCTCCCACTCTCTGAACAAGGTACAGAGACTGAAGAGATCTGAGCATGGTAAGACCCCACCCTGACTTATTCAAAGTTTTGCTTTCCAGAGTTTCAGTTACCCACACTCTGAAAACATTACAGACAATAAGATATCCTGAGAAAGAGATTATACACTCATAACTTCTACTACAGTATACTGTTATGACTGCTCTATTTTACTATTAGTTATTGATGGTAATCTCTTACTGTGCCTAACTGATAAATTAAACTTTACCATGGGTAAGTATTCACAAGTAAAAACATAGCATATACAGGGCTCAGTACTACCCAAGCTTTCAGGGATCTACTGAGGGTCTTAGAACGTGTCCTCTGCACTTAAGCAGGGGACTACTCTATATCTATTCAGTTTTACTTAATTTCCCTAAATAATGTTTTATAGTTTTCAGTGTAGAAGTCTCATACATCTTTCATTTTCCTTATTTCTACAGATTTCATGATTTATTTTTTAAAAAAGGTACTATGATAGCAGCCTTACAATTTTTTCATTTGATTTTTCTTTGTTGCCTAGCTTTTAAAACCTGCTGAGGAGAGAAACTACCAGGTTGCTGCTGCTAACCACGTGTGGACAGGCTATGCTTCATTCTCTTTCACATGATAATGGCTGGATACCTTTCTTGACTTGATCATGGAGTTGCGATGATCATTTGTTCAGATTTCAAGGTCTCTGGTTTTATTTGCTCCATCAGTCATCCAGAGAGATAATCTTTCTTTACATTGAGTCTCTATTTGGAAGTCAGGCTGTTAACAGAGCTTCCTTTCCTATCCCACAGTGAGGGGAAAAAAAAATCCGGACTAAGTAGCTACCGAGATCTCTTCTGGTGATAATCAGTCTTGTGAGAACATACTTAACCTAAAAACTTCAAATAGTTACACTGTCAAGTTCTAAGGTAGTTTCAAGACATTTAAGAGTATTGAAGCCTTCTACTTCGTCATCTCCAAGATATACTGTTAAGCAAAAAAGACGACATGCAGTAAAGAATGCATATTATATTATAATTTCTGTTTTTTTGTAAAAAAACACAAACAAGTTGGAATAGAGACTGGGGATACGGGCCTGTGCATATATCCTTGGATACATGGAGAATCCCTCCGGAAGGGCACACAAACAGCTGTTAAAAGTGGCTGCTTCTGGGGAAGAAAATGGGAAACTGTAGGTGAGAAGTACAAGGAGCCTGAATTTTCACTGATTATGCTTTTGTACAGTTTAACAATGTAATAAATTACTTTAAAAATAAATTTATATCTAAAAAACATTCTTCAAAAACAAACATTCATTCCCATAAACCACTGGAACGGTCAACATTTTGGCCTAACACTGTCAACCAAACCGCCTCCTCCACCAAGAAGAGTCCCCAAAAAAATACTTCATCATATGACATACCTAGTTTTTCTCTCCAAGAAAACATGGTCACTGTACACGTTATATGACTAGTATCAGACCATTAGTTAACAGTATTACCCTAAACATTCTGCCTCATCATCTTCAAGATATACTGTGAAGCAAAAAATGATGCAGCATAAACAGTGGAAAAAATGTGCTAAGGCAACATATATTCCACGTTTCTGGTCAGTTCCTATTTCAAATACTCCCTTTGTCATTCTATTAGTCCATGCACCAAATTACTAATATTTCTCCAGAACGTGTAGACAAAGCCAGAAGCTACTACTTCTCAAAATAGAATTAAACAAGAATTAACAAAATATATACAAGATTATCTGTCTGCAGAAGAAACCAGCTCTCTGAAACTGTATAAATGTGTCACGTTAAAACTGTTTGCAGGCTGGGCACGATAGCTCATGCCTTGTAATGCCAGCACTTTCGGAGGCCGAGGCAGGTGGATCACCTGAGGTCAGCAGTTCGAGACCACCCTGGCCAACTTGGTGACACCCCATCTCTACTAAAAATACAAAAATGAGCTGGACATAGTTATACGTGCTTGTAATCCCAGCTACTTGGGAGGCTGAGGCAGAAGAATTGCTAGAACCTTGGAGGTGGAGGCTGCAGTGAGCCAAGATTGTGCCACTGCTCCAGCCTGGGTGACAGGGTGAGACTCTGTCTCAAAACAAAACGAAACAGAACAAAAAAAAAGCACTTAGAAAGTACTTCTCCTAAACCTCTTCAGGAAGACAACTGATGGGTGTATACATCCCAGCTTCTTTAAAAAGTGAATTGGAGGCTGGGCGCGGTGGCTCACGCCTGTAATCCCAGCACTCTGGGAGGCCTAGGTGGGCAGATCACAAGGTCAGGAGTTCGAGACCATCCTGGCTAACACGGCGAAACCCCGTCTCTACTAAAAATACAAAAAAATACTAAAAATACAAAAAAATTAGCCGGGCGCGGTGGCGGCTGCCTGTAGTCCCAGCTACTTGGGAGGCAGAGGCAGGAGAACGGTGTGAACCTGGAAAATGGAGCTTGCAGTGAGCCAAGATCGTGTCACTGCACTCCAGCCTGGATGACAAAGGGAGACTCCGTCTCAAAAAAAAAAAAAAGTGAATTGGAGACTTAAAAGTAATGGACTTAGGTTCATTTGAGCCTAAATAAAATAACCCAAAAGGTCAGCGAGTTACTATCTCTCTGGGATTTCAATGAAAGGAGAAGTGACAAGAAATGAAGGTTCTTAATGAGGTCAAAGAATTGAACCTTGAGTCTCTGGTTCTTGAAGAAACTTCAAGAAGAGAGTTGCAGTTGCTTAGGCAGTTGCAGAGAAGAGATGATACAGACACTACAACTTGCCTACCCAACGTCATTATGTCTTATCTTCCTTATTATCAGAACCTCAACTTTCTTCAGGGCTCCACTGCTCAGAGACCATAACCTCATCCTCATTTTCAGCTCAAGAATATCTCCCTCCTGAACTAAGCTAGTCAATCACAGAAACCCCATTCTCCCATAATTTTTGGTATAATATGGTCATGTGGTACAATAGTCTATTTCTATTTTGAGCCAAAGTCAATTAGGAAGCTTCCAGGAAGCGTTTCATTGCTCTTTAAAAACAAATAACTGAAAAATACAAAAAAAAAAAAAAAATCAAGAGAAAAAAATGCCAAAAGCTATTAGAGAATTAAGAAAGTGACTTTAGGCCGGGCACAGTGGCTCATGCCTGTAATCCCAGCACTTTGGGAGGCTGAGGCAGGTGGATCATGAGGTCAGGAGATGGAGACCATCCCGGCTAACACAGTGAAACCCTGTGTCTACTAAAAATACAAAAATTAGCCAGGCTTGGTGGCGGGCGCCTGTAGTCCCAGCTACTCAGGAGGCTGAGGCAGGAGAATGGCGTGAACCTGGGAGACAGAGCTTGCAGTAAGCCGAGATCACGCCACTGCGCTCCAGCCTGGGGGACAGAGTGAGACGCTGTCTCAAAAAAAAAAAGTGACTTCAATATTAATAGCAGATATTAATTATCAACAGTTTTCAGATAAACAATAGAAAAGTACAATTTAAAAAACTTGGATTTAAAAGAGCAACCAAAAAGACTTAAAAAACAAATAAATTTGACGAGAAACATGTTACACTTTTTTGAAGAAAATGTTACTGAAAGACCTGAAAAATGCCTTGGAGAGACAAACAAACAAAAAAATCCCATGATCTTGGATGAGAAAATTCAACATTTTAAGGGATTTCAAGATTTAACACAATCCCAATTTTTTTTAAAGAATTGTTCTGTCTTATGGAATTACATTAGCTGATTCTAGAATTCGTGTTAAAAAATAAGCAAAACTCAGCCAGGCGCGGTGGCTCACACCTGTAATCCCAGCACTTTGGGAGGCCAAGGTGGGTGGATCATGAGGTCAAGAGATTGAGACCACCCTGCCAACATGGTGAAACCCCGTCTCTACTAAAAATACCAAAATTAGCTGGGCATGGTGGCGGGCACCTGTAATCCCAGCTACTTGGGAGGCTGAGGCAGGAGAATCGCTTGAACCCAGGAGGCAGAGGTTGCAGTCAGCCGAGATTGCACCACTGCACTCTAGCCTGGCGACAGAGTGAGATTCTGTCTCCAAAAAAAAAAAAAAGCCAAACTCTTAAAAAGAAGTTTAATGGCAGATTTGTCCTATCATATATTAAAACTTAAAGTATCCATATTTTAGAAAATGTGGTACTAGCATATAAGTAGACAGAAGGACCAATGGAACACATTACAAAGTCCAGACATAGATCAAAATACATATGGGAATGTATTCTATGATAATGCAGCATCTTACATTTGAAGATGAGAAAATGAACTACTAAGTAAAAAATGTAGTCAGTCACAAAAATAGAATAGAGCTAAGTAGGAAAAATGCAGGATTCATACTCTTCACCAATTAAATTCCAAAGGGATCAAAGATTTAACAGTTATAAAACCACAAAAGTACCAGAAAAAGAACACAAGAGAATTTCTTTATAACCTTGGTTCACTGTAGTTATACATAATAATTACATAAAACTCTACTAAGATATTACTATATAAAGCTCTCTTTATATGTTAGTTTGGAGTAGGATACGAAAGTAACAACTTTCTTTGGGAAAGACTGTTGGGAAACAGGCACTCACATAAATCGCTGGCACGAGTCTAGACTGGTTCTACCCTGCTAGAAAATAACTTGTGAAATGCTATTGCAATTACGAATGCACATACTCTCTGACCCAGCCATCTTACTTTTTTTTTTTTTTTTTTTTTTTTGAGACAGAGTCTTGCTCTGTCACTCTGACAGGCTGGAGTGCAAACGCACGATCTCCGCTCACTGCAAACTCCGCCTCCCGGGTTCACGCCATTCTCCTGCCTCAGCCTCCCAAGTAGCTGGGACTACAGGCACCCGCCACCACTCCCGGCTAATTTTTTATATTTTTAGTAGAGATTTTTGTATTTTTACTGTATTTAGTTTCACCGTGTTAGCCAGGATGGTCTCGATCTCCTGACCTCATGATCCACCTGCCTCAGCCTCCCAAAGTGCTGGGATTACAGGCGTGAGCCACCGTGCCCAGCCTCTAGTCATCCTACTTCTAAGAACTTACCTAGAGATATACTTTCACGTATGCAAAATCCCTCACTACTGTAGTTTTGTAATAGAAAAGACTGAAAACAATACTCATATATTTAAAAGACTAGTTAAATAAATGACAGTAAATGCATACAATGAAATATTATAAGGCTACAAAACCTAATGACAAAACCTTATGTCACGATTGGGAAAATCTCCATGATATCTGATCAGGTGACAAAAGAATGTTGTAGAATGCTATGTATGATATGTTACCAAGTGTGTAAAAGATGGAGAGAAATAATACATTCCTATTTGCTGGTATGCACTTAAGAGAACCCTGGAAGGATATGCCAAAAATTATTGAGAGTAATTACTTATGTTGAGGAGGAGGAGAGATAGTGGGAAGATTTTTCACTGAATCCTGTTCAATGCTTTGTAGACGTCTTAGCCATATGAATTATATTACTCATGCAAAACACATTCTCCTTTCTCTTCTATTGTTATGCTTCGAGTGTGGCTGGGAACTGCTGTAGCTATTCTGAGACCATGAGAGGAGTCACTCAGAAGGCAAAGCCAACACCGAGTACTGGGAGGCGAAGGGGAATGAAGAGACCGCAAGAACCTGAAGCCCTGATGGCACCACTGGGCTGTCAATCAACCCTCTCACTTCTCTAACTTGCAACTTATTTCATGGGACATTTTTCCCTAGTTAAGCCATTTTCAGTAGGGTTATCTGTTATACGTGGTTGAGGGCAGCCAACTGCTACACTAGTCTTGAGAGCTAAACCCAGGCACCCCCTTAACAAATATCAGTCAGAGTGGGTCAGGACAATAAGCACAACCTTCTTTTCCAGACTTCTTTGTCCTCCTCCCCTGAACGCTGAAGAAACAACCTTCCCTTCTGGTCTTCATCACGCTTCTACACACCCATCTGCACTAATTCCACCGTGCTGTGATCTGTCTTTGTGTACATTTCCCCTTCCTGAGTAAACTCTGAACTCTGCAAGAATGAGCTTTTTTTTTTTTTGAGACGGGGTTTCGCTCTTGTTGCCCAAGCTGAAGTGCTGTGGCGCGATCTCAGCTCACTGCAACCTCTGTCTTCTGGTTTCAAGAGATTCTCCTGCCTCAGCCTCCTGAGTAGCTGGGATTACAAGCGCCCGCCACCATGCCTGGCTAATTTTTTTATTTTTTTAGTAGAGATGGGGTTTCACCATGTTGGCCAGGCTGGTCTCAAACCCCTGACCTCATGATCCACCCGCCTTGGCCTCCCAAAGTGCTGGGATTACAGGTGCGAGCCACCGCACCCGGCCAAGAACAGGCATTATAAATGACAAACTAATCCCCCCATGGACACCTCTTAGCCCACCTTGCGTGGCTTCAGTAACTTCTGATTCTAATCGTTGCTCAAGAAGAAAGCAGCAAGATTATGTACCAAAGCTATTTGTCTTTCCATCAAACTACCCAAAATAATCAAGGAGGCAGAGATAAAGCTGCATGCTTCCCCAGGCCCTCCTCTTGAGTATACAGAAAGATTACATCCCCCAGCCGCCCTCACAGCTAGGTTGGAGCCACGTGACTAGTTATGGCCAAGGGGCTGAGTGTGTGAAACTTGCAGGCCAAAGCATAGAAGACGGATGTGAGTTCTCCACACCCTCATTCCTCTCCAGTCATGGGGAACACACAGGCCTTGTGTCATGAGAGCACAGCCCAGAGAAGGAAGCAACCTGAAGCTCGGAGGCAGCTTTACGTGACAGACTTTACATGAGGCAGGCAAAAAAACTTTCATGTATTAAAAGTGTGACATTCGCAGGTTTGTTTAGTTAACACAGTCTATCGCCTCCTGGTTCAGTCAACCTTTCCATCAACAAAAACGTGCTGAATCAATAACACACCTGTTGTATACCCAACTCTGGGCTGGATGTTACCCCAGATACAGAAACGTGTGTGAAGACGCCCATTCATTGAGCAATTATTTATTAAAAATTGTGCTAGGCTTTGGTCTCTGTCCTTGAGGTATTTAAAATATAGACCAAGAGACAAAATATACACTTCCAAAAAAGAAAAACAGTTAAGTATTAACCATAGTCTCCCTAGCTAAATCAGCTTCCCACTAATATGCTCTCAAAATATAATCTATTTTTTTGAATATATTTTACTGATTATATGGTTCTTTATTTCATGCCTGTCTCTCTCCCTGGACTGTACGTAGCTCAACTGCAAAAAGTAGGTGCTTTTGTAGTTTTGGTTTTTTTTACCACTACACTTCCAGTATCAGTGTATAGCACCTATCAGGCACTCAATAAAGATCTACTTAATGAAGGAAGGTTTACTTCACCACATTTTTGCTTCCTTACCTATTTTTCATTAAACTAGCAGGAAATTATAATAGCAGGAAATTATAATATTCTTGACTGCACTTAATAACTTCTTGGGGTTCAACTATCCCTACATTCACTTAGAGGACAAAGCAAATCTGTACTGATTTCAGCACACCCTTGCATGTCAGAAAAGCTAGGAAGTCGCTGCATTTCAGGGACATAAATAAAAGACAGAAGGGGGTTTATGATATGGATGTCTATTCCTTAGCCACTTCCTTCTTCTAGAAGAGTAGGTTGGTCACGTGCTAACAACATTAAGCAATATGAAGTACAAATCAATGATTCTTCAGGAAATCTAAGTACTATGGGACATAAATCATCCTTCTTATAAACCAAGATTTAAATTGAAATAAAACATTCAACGGTTTAAAATGGAGAGGAGCATTTTTAATATTAGAATTTAATGTAAATTTTTTTTTAGCCCATCTTGACTACCAATACAATAGTATGAATTAGACACTGTAAATGTTTTGTCAGTAGTGCAAAAGTCTATCTCTAAAATCAAATTTTAAAAATCTGCACTCTGAGAAAATGTAGCCATTTCATTATCACCTTCTTTTGATTTTAGCAATTGGTCTGCTTGTTAATATATCCTTCCTGACATACAACTACCACCTCAAACTCTAAACAACTTCCTATTCCCTATAATCCTCGACATAGTTGGTGGTGTGAAGATTAAAGCTCAGCCAATTAGCCACCCACTGCAGCTGAGTTAATCACATAATCTTTGAGATGGTCACAGAGCAGCGGAGTATGCAATGGTTTTTGTTGTTTTTTTTCTCTCTTTACAGGCAAAGATTTCACTAATTGTGAGATTTAGCAATGCTCTCGAATATAAAGGGCGGGAAGGTTTTAAATCAGAAGCTGTGTCATTGCTTTATGAGACAGGGCTTATCTTCTTCTAAGAGACACTGTTGCAGAGACTTCTTTAACAAGTTTCCAAATGCCCTAAATTAGTCAACCATTGCTTACTGAGACCAAGGCTTACTGCTTTAGAATAATAACCAGTAATCCGTAAGGTAAAACTAAGATTCTGTCACATGACAAGTTACACATTCAATTATGTGATTGCCACATTAATGTCTATTTAAAGGAAATGCTAATCCAAACTGAAGTCTGACCATACTTGACTCTCCCTAATAAGGCCACGTATGAGGAGGAAGAGAAGAGAGGAGGGAAAAGAGGGATGGAAAGGCTCTCAGGAACGAGGGATGGGGAAGAAAGAGAGGAAAAGAGGGTTGCACAAAGTAAACGAGAAAGAGGGAAACAGAGGTAGGGGCTCTAGGAAGGAAGGCTCACCAGGTCCCAAGCCAGTCCTGGTAAGGTAAACTGATCTTGCAGCATTGCTGTCAGTTACTAGAGAAATGTTGATTAGCAGATTAACCCCAGTTCTCTAACAGTAAATGTGTTGTGGTCATGGTCTAGCATTAATGACAAAATGTGCCATAGTGAGCATGTCTATAACATTTCAAAGTTCTGACAAGGCTTTCTGGCCACTGTGCTTCTGGACGTCATGAATTAAGGGAAAGACACCTACCCTGCACCCACAAAGTGACAAAGCAACCCAACTGACCCCCACCAAAAACCAAGAACTACAGAAGCAAAGAAAAATGCTGGAGGAATCCAGAGATTAGAGAAGCAAACGAAAATCTTGGAGGAGCCCGGAACTGGGAATTAACTGTGGAGAGGTCCAAGGAAACCTCTGTAAGTCATTGGAGATACTACAGAAACCAACTGGCAGAGAAACTAATGAGTTTCTCCAAAGATAGATAGAGCTGAGCGTTCCCTAACAGCTGGTATTAGAAATGACCAGGCAACCGACAATCGGGGGAAGGGGATACAATCGAACTGTAATTGAACATTGTCATATAATGAACAAATCATGTTTACAATTGAATTAAGGTCCTCAGAAGGCTAGGTCCAAGCAAGAGAATTATTAGGTATGAGAAGTTGGGGAAATAAGGGGAGGTCTCAAGGACGGGGATTAGGAGTAAAGAAGGCAAAAATAATACTCTTACATAGGCAGGTGAAGGAAATCAAAGACCAGCAACTGTGACCTCAAATCTAAGAAAATCTGCTTCTGGCAGTCCACTTCAGCTTTAGCATTCACTCAACCATACACTTCTTGCTGGTCCTCAGTAAGTCCACATGGTGCCATCTTCCCTGACCAGTTGGAGCAACGCTAGCTGGGTATTTGTTCTCATGGCCCTTGAGCAGATTTCCTGGGGACTTTTCTACATAGCTTTTGAGAGTGGTTTTTTCTAGTATGAATTTTCTTATTGATCAGACTCCTCTGGAATGTCTACAGGACTTGCACTTTTTGGACAAGCATATGTGGACATGTTCCTGTTAGGGTGTTGGGTCTAAAGCAATCCTAGCCCAATAAGGATTCACCAATGGAAGTGAAGGGGAAATTCACCTTCCAGGCCACCGACGTCACTCTCCTTCCTCTCTGTATCTGCAATGACTTTCTTTCTTCATGGTGCTTAATGTCCAGTCACCACATTGGTTTCTCGCTCTTGGCCAGACTCCATGTCATCAGGAACGGACCATCGTTGTGTGTTATGTCCATGTCTACCTTCTTCAAATCACTCCACAGGAGTCATTTCTCCTTGACAGGGCTTACATTCTTTTTAAAAAGAATTCTTCTAGAAGCTTATTCTGATCTATCCTAGACTTCTGGTCCTGAAAAGATACACCAATCTCTATGTTGCCCTTGGTTTCATCTTCACAGCATGTAAATAGGTCTGGCCAGTTACTTTATTTCAACCCTCAGGGATTCAGTTACCTTTGCTTGACAGTGTCTCCCCAGTATGATCTCTGTCCCCATGCCACTCAGCCACTCACCAACACACCAACAAGCAACAGCTTTAGTCCACCACATGGATCAGCCTTATAAGCATGAAGAGCAAAAGGCAGTCCCAGTGGCAGGACCCAGAGGTCCTCAGAAGGCCTCTGTCCAAAAAAACCACCTGACACTAACCTGCCAAATTCCCTAAACATTTTCATCAACTAATTCACTGTGGTTTAAATCCTAGGGTTTAAGGAGGTTTTGGTTAAAATACCTCCAGAAGACAGGACATTGCCAGCCGTTGATTCCACTGCTAGAATTAACATGAGATTGTTCACTAATAAGACAAGAGGCAGCAAGCTGGGCACGGAAGGAAGTAGACACGGAACAAATGAGATGTGGAAGAGGAGAATGGAGGGCAGAGGACCAGGTGCAGCATATGCTGGGGTCAAACAGACCAGGTCCCTGAGCACTCAGGGGGCATGACACGAGGGACAGAAGATCTCCAAAGCAATGAGGCAGCATGAGCTCCCTCCTAGCCTGATGGAGACACAATGCTCCAGTAATAACATCTTGTATTTATAAAGGTCTTAGAGTTTACAAAGCCCATCTTATAGCAATCACTTCATCTGGTCCTAACGACAATGAAAAATGGGCAGCACATGTACCCCCAGTCTAAGGTCAATATCTTAGAAGCCCAGATGACTCAGGGACTGGAAAGCTACAGAACTGGGTCCTCCTAACACCTCATCCAGCTCTTTTTATGGTGCAATGGTTATGAGTTCAGAGCTAAAATCCAAGTTCTGTGACTGACTAGCTTTAGAATCTTGAACCCTCTGAGCCTCAGTTTCTCTTCTGCAAAATGGGATATTATAAAGAGCTCCTGAGCAAATGCACATACAGAGCTTAGCATAGTGCCTACCATATAAAAAACAGCAGACACATGCTATAGGTATCATGACTAGTACATCATGACAGAGCAGTCATTCTAACCCTGCCATCTACTAAAACCACCCAGCAGTCTCCCCAACCCTACTGCTGTCCAGGTCTCACTCAAGACTATGAATCGAACTCCGCAAGCAGATGGTCTAGACATTTGTATTTTTTTTTTTTTTTCCATTCTCTCTTGGGGGATTCTGATGCAAAGTGCCATGATTAAGAATAAATGACACAGGTCGGGAACAGTGGCTCATGCCTGTAATCCCAGAATTTTGGGAGACTGAGGCGGGCAGAGTACCTGAGGTCAGATATTCAAGACCAGCCTGGCCAACATGGTAAAACCTCATCTCTACCAAAAATACAAAATTAGCCAGGCGTGGTGGCATGCGCCTGTGATCCCAGCTACTCAGGAGGCTGAGGCAGGAGGATCACTTGAACTTGGGAGGCGGAGGTTGCAGTGAGCTGAAATTGTGCCACTGCACTCCAGCCTGGGTGATAGAGCAAAACTCCGTCTCAAAAAAAAAAAAAAAGGAATGATACAAAGCAATATTTCTCAAATTATAATGTGCATTCAAATCACTTGATGATCTTGTTAAAATGCAAGTTTTAATTCCATCCTTTGGGGCTGCGGTTGGAAATTCTGAGTTTGTAACACGCTGCCAGGTAATGCTGACGCTGCTTATCAGCCAGTCACAGTTCAAAGGACACAGAGATGATTAGAGAAGAAGGGTGACAAAGGCAGGCAAGTGGGGACCAAAAACCAACAAAACAGAAAACAGAAGGACCCGGTAGGAGGACTTCAGAGGTCCTTGGCCTAAATTCCTAGGTTGGCTCCTTCAGCATCATTAATGACAAGCAAAGAGCAGAGTCTGGTGCAAAGCACGCTCTTCTCAAATGGGAACTATGAATATTTATCACGACTGCCTCATCACTACCAAGCAGAATAGTCTGAATATTTTGCCCCCTTCTTCATCTCTCTACATGACCCCGTTTTTCCATGAAATAAGCTCCCTGTCCTAACCATGCCCTTATTAATATCTTGACTAAAAAGACTCTGCCTTCAGTGTAAAGCCCCTTCTAAAAGACAGTTCCTTTTTTTTTTTCCTTTTTGAGACAGAGTCTTGCTCTGTCCCAGGCTGGAGTGCAGTGGCGCAATCTCGGCTCACTGCAACCTCCACCTCCCAGGTTCAAGCAATTCTCCTGCCTCAGCCTCCCGAGTAGCTGGGACTACAGGTGCCCACCACCGCGCCCAGCTACTTTTTTTTTTTTCTCTTGTATTTTAGCAGAGACAGTGTTTCACCTTGTTGCCCAGGCTGGTCTCAAACTCCTGAGCTCAGGCAATCCACCCACTTCGGCCTCCCAAAGTGCTAGGCTTACAGGCATGAGCCACTGCGCCCTGACGACAGTACTCTCTTTCCACCTTGGATTCCTTTGCTCACCTTTTCTCTTTGACCAACCTAGAACACCACCTTCATCCACATACTTCACCCCTGTACCCTGGGACTGAATATGCCAGGGAAATATGGGGAACCACAGGAGACTGGCCCACCACAGGCTTCTGTCTTCATTTAAACCCTGCCCAGGAGACTGCCAAAAGAGTATCACCCTTCCCTCACCGACTCGTTAGGTTCATTTCTTCACAGAAGCAACTTAACATCCCATCTACCTTTCTGTATTTCAGTTTCTTCATGGAACCTTGGAAACTGCTCCTGAGAAGACTGGGATCCACAGGAAAATCAGTTTCATTTTCTTCAGCTTGTTCTAGGCAGTGGTTTGCAATCCGGGTTGTATATTAGAATCACCTGAGACCTCCCTGCCCCCTGCCCCTCCACCTCAATCCCACTCGGGTTCACTTGTCCGAGGCGGAGTCTGATAATGCAGGACTAGGGTCCAAAACCACTGCCCTTGGGAAGCCATACTATTCCTAACTGGGAACTAACGAGAAACAAGCTCCTCTCCACGATAAATGCATCATCCCTAGCGTGGAAGACGAGGAGAGGCGGCTTTCCACCCAAGCTCATTGCCTTCTGTGATGGTTCCCATGATGAAACTAAGGAAGTTCTAGAAACAGGGGGAGGCCAATTTTAAAGATGTAGCAATTTACGGTTCATCAGCCTCAGCCTTGGAAAGCCGGACCCGTCCACGGGGTCTTCCAGCAGAGCCGGGCTCAGAGCAGCTGTCGGCTCTTTGAAGCGTGAATCACTCACTGGCGAAGAACGGGGAGGAGGGTCCAACTCCTCCGCCTCTGTGGGCGCCGGACCAGTCTTATTAGGACTCATTTTTTCAATATGCCAATTTAAAACAAAAACAAAAACAAAAACACTCCTTTGCCCACACAGAGAAGTAGTGACTTCGGGAGTTTAGCAGGCAGTTAACAAAGCAGAAAACTCAACCAAAGAATGCCAAAGAAATGTTCCGACTTGACCCACAGTCTCCCTTTGTATGTTCCACCCAAGATGGGATTCAGCTGAACATACCTGGTTTACCAAACCTAGAAAATTAACGAAAACTAAATTGAGTAGAAAATTATACTCCAACACCATAAATGAATAGAATCGATTTTGATTGATTTAATGCCTAAAGTAAGCCATTCAGGAAACAGCTATAATATTTGCAAAGAAGTCTTCGCCCACCAAGTAATCCCTGTAAATGAAAACATCCTACCTGATTAGATCTGGTTCGGCACCCTCATTCTTAAAGGATGCCAGAAGTAGTCTCTCTCGAGTTACAAGATCATCCAAGAGGTTCTGTCTTCGGTCCCCTTCAAGCTGTGTTCTGCAGACATCTTGTTAAGGTCCAATGGTGAATAAATGACCTCGTTTTAACTATTACATTATTAAGTTAGCTCCTCAAGTCAGTTGTGGCTTTTACAGACTGTAATCACTACTACCCAGAAGGGATGCTCACCACTCCTGTGCTTTTCCTACTCTGACCTTCACCTTCATCAGGTCATCAGGTAAAGGACCTTGGCAGGACTGTCACAGAGAGACTTACAAACACTGACATGGATCACGACACAAGTTCTTTCATGAGAAATATACCAGGTAAATATTACTTTGCTCCCCGTGACCAAACTTATTTATTTTTGAGACAGAGTCTCGCTCTGTCACCCAGGCTGGAATGCAATGATGCGATCTCGGCCCACCGCAACCTCTGCCTCCCGGGTTCAAGCAGTTCTCCTGCCTCAGCCTCCTGAGCAGCTAGGCTTACAGACATGCAACACCACACCCGGCTAAGTTTTGTATTTTGTATTTTTATTAGAGACAGGGTTTTGCCATGTTGGCCAGGCTGGTCTTGAACTCATGACCTCAGGTGATCTGCCTGTCTTGGCCTCCCAAAGTGCTGGGATTACAGGTGTGAGTCACCATGCCCAGCCCCAGTGACGAAATTTAAATGACTTTTCCTGCCAGTGGTGCAACCTGGCTCAGTGATTCCTTAGGTTTTGAGTTATATGTGTCAGTGTTCCAGGGCGTTTTCCTACATATTAATACCCTAAGATGCTCTGTTTAAAACAGTGGGGGCGCTGGGGGACAGAAGTTCTCTATATTGTTCTCTTTCTTCCATGTTAATATCTATTAACACACCTAGAATATTTATAAAGTGCTACTTTATGTTTTATGTAACAGATTTGCTCTATAAATTGCTACCATCAGTTCACTATTTAAATACATTGCATGATCTGTAAAGAAAATTACAAAGAGAATAATTTTGATGTGTGATTCTAGTAAACATGCTAGACCAGGAGTCCAAAGGCAGAGTTGTAGCCCTATTCCTACCATTATGCTCTTGAACCAGTCATTTCACCTTTTTGGATCTCTCTCTCTTTATACGTAACACTAGATAATCTCTAACATCTTTTCCACAACAATTCATAAGTGGTGGTTAAAACCAAAAACCATCCTTCTGGGAAATGTAGTCTTTGCAAAGAAACCTACAATTCACCAACAGGTGGACGAGAGTGCGGCGCGTGCGCAGAGGCGCGCATGAAGCAAAAAGGGAAGTGGCGTCTGTCAACAACCGGCACCGCTTCCCTTGGACTAAGTACAACATTTTACATACTAGCTTTCTTGATTCAAACTACGAAAATGTTTTCTTTTCTTTTTCTTTCTTTTTTTTTTTTTTTTTTTTTGTGAAACGGATTCTCGCTCTGTCTCCAGGTTGGAGTGGTGCAGTGGTGCGATCTTGGCTCACTGCAACCTCCGCCTCCCGGGTTGAAGCGATTCTCCTGTCTCAGCCTCCCGAGTAGCTGGGACTATAGGCTCCCACTACCACGCCCAGCTAATTTTTGTATTTTTAGTACAGACGGGGTTTCACCATGTTGGCCAGGATGGTCTCGATCTCTTGACCTCATGATCCCCTCGCCTCAGCCTCCCAAAGTGCTGGGATTACAGGCATGAGCCACTTCACCTGACCTCATACATTCTTTTTTTTTTTCTTTTCTTTTTTTTTATTTGAGACAGTGTCTCCCTCTGTCACCCAGTCTGGAGTGCAGTGGCATGATCTTGGCTCACCGCAACCTCCAGCTCTGGAGTTTAAGCGATTCTCCTGCCTCAGCCTCCCAAGTAGCTGGGATTGCATGTGCATACCACCACGCCCAGCTAATTTTTGTATTTTCAGTAGAGACGGGATTTCCCTATGTTGTCCAGGCTGGTCTGGAACTCCTGACCTCAAGTGATCCACCCACCTCAGCCTCCCAAAGTGCCGGGATTACAGGCGTGAGCCACCACACCCGGCCGCCTCATACATTCTTGATAGTAATGCAAACAGGTTCAACCAACTGCTAAATTGCCTTCTAAATACCTAACAAAATGTAAAAGGTACAGTCTTTCAACAGACATTTCTCCTGCAGATACAATCATACAAGGACTTAGAAGCAAGGATGTCCACTGAACTATTATTTATAATAGCCACACTGGAAATATCAGTAAGTAACCAGTGTATCTGTACAATGGAATGTTTTGTAGCCTTCAGCCAAGAATAGGAAAGCTGCTTAGGGGGCTGATAATGATAATTAACATTTTTGAGCACTTACTAAGTGTTTACATGAATTATTTGACATGGAATAATCTACAAAATATAACATTAAACCAAAAAAGGAAAAACAACAGCAGCAGCAAGGAGCTAAACAGTGAACAGTATGCTCCCACTTGGTTAAAAAAAAAAAAAATCGTATCTATTTATGTGTGTATATATACACAGAAAATTTTTGATATATAAACATCACCTCTAAGGAAGGACAACTGGGATTAAGGGTATAAGGGAGACTGATGTTTCACCGAATATTGTTTCCTAATGTTTGTCTCTATCATCTGCTCATCAATAAAAACACAAGCTTCAGAACCATATGTATAATACAATCCCTTTATAGTCAAAAGAATTTCTTATTTACATATATGCATATATTTCCAGCCTAGAAAAGTCTGAGACACTAGCTACTAACCATCAACACTTAACTAGGAAGAATGAGATGAGACAGAAAAAGAATAAGTAAGAGAGAGAGGAGTCATTGGTAACAACTAATGAGAAATGTATCAGTAGAAAGTATAATACGCTTTGTAATAAAAACAATAAAGGTACATTTTAAAATCAGCAGATACTAGTTACAGATTTAAACTTAAGAACATCAGTTTCAGAAACAGTAAAACTTGATGACGATGTTTTGTTGATGAGTAACAAAAGGACGGAAACCCACACGGTTGATGCTAGAAGAGGCCCTAAAGATCCCAATTCTCTTGTTTTGCTGACCAGAAAATTAAGGACCAGCATGGCTAAGTCACTTGCCTGGGTTAACAGCGATGCTAGGTGAGAGCCCAGGTCATTCTACCCTAGCTCACGGCTTTTCCACCAAACATTCTGGGGACTTCTCCACCTTGAGGTGCTGACTTAACTTTGCCACTTCTTAGAATCCTGATAAAAACAATACTGTGCGTATGAATTCAGAATATTCCCAGGGACTCTGTAAATCTGGAAAACAATCCAATTAGGAACACTCTGCCTCTTTGTTTTATATTTTGTTTTAATCTATGGAGAGAACAGAGCATAAGGAGATGCGGAGGAGGGAGATGGAATGAGAATAAATTGATTAATGGACCATCTGCACAGCACCCTTGTTATATAAGGGTTGTTGTTAGTAAGAGGTCAAAGGATCATCCAGGAAACAATCTATACAGCATGTATGTGGACAGGTGTGTAGCAGTTGGGTAAAGCAGGGTAGTGGGAAAGAGTGCCTGAGTGATGCTAAGGACAAGCAGAAAGTAGGGCACATAGGCTGAGCGCTGTGGCTCACGCCTATAATCCCAGCACTTTGGAAGGCTGAGATGGGCGGTTCACGAGGTCAGGAGTTCCAGACCAGCCTGGACAACATGGTGAAACCCCTCCTCTACTAAAAAAAAATACAAAAATTAGTTGGGTGTAATAGCACACACCTGTAGTCCCAGCTACACAGGAGGCTGAGGCAGGAGAATCACTGAAACCCGAGAGGCAGAGGTTGCAGTGAGCCAAGATTGCACCACTGCATTCTAGCCTGGGCAACACAGACTCCATCTCAAAACAAAAAAAAAGTACAGCACGTAGTCAGTGGCCAGTGCTGGGGATCCCCTCCCTCTTCCACCAACCTGGTGAACAGCCAAGGAAGAAGATAAGAGAACAGACAGATAAAGAAAAAAAAGAGAAGAGCTAACTATCATAGTACTTTGTCCTTGGCTATGCTGATTTTACATGTAATTATAGCCAATTCATGGATATAAAAGGTTGTAAATAAAACTGGATCCTGATTTCATATTACTAATACCTACTACCAACATGCATAAGCCCAGTTTCTCTGCTGTAACCTGGTAAGCATTTGAACCACAGATGGAGCGGGGTGAATATGCAACTGGATCCACAGGACACCCAATCCCACTCCAGCTCCTGGATTTTCTCGTATATTTGGTATAAGGCTTAAGAATTTAGGCCGGGCATGGTGGCTCACACCTGTAATCCCAGCACTTTGGGAGGCTGAGGTGGGCGAATCACCTGAGGTCAGGAGTTTGAGACCAGCCTGGCCAATATGGCAAAACCCCATCTCTACCAAAAACACAAAAATTAGCCACGCATGGTGGTGCACACCTGTAATCCCAGCTACTTGGGAGGCTGAGGCAGGAGAATCGCTTGAACCTGGGAGGCGGTGGTTGCAGTGAACTGAGATTGCACCATTGTGCTCCAGACTGAGCAACAAGAATGAAACTCCGTCTCGGAAAAAAAAAAAAAAAAAATAGAATTTAGGTAAGCCTTATTTTGTGAAAGCGCTGCTCTGGCAAAGAAAGAAGTTTGCAGATAATTGCTTCTCCGTGCCAAAAAAGAAGAACTGCAAGGGAACAGTTCAAAGTTTTAGAGGTCAAAAGACTTTTCCAGCTTTCTTTTTTAAAATCAACAAACTCTAATAAATATTTATGATGTACCAGGCCAAGTCCTTACCTTCCTGAAAGCACTGATCACATTTTGCAAGTACTATTTTAATACCATCATTGTTTGTGTATTTTGATATAACCACCATGCATGATTAAAAACTCCATAAAGAAAGGACGACCTGTAAATTCTCAACGGTAGCTGAAATCTTTACAATAATGATAAAATAATCAGTAGCAGCTAATCCTCAAGGAGGACTCAGTATATCTGAAGCACCCTGTATGCATATCATCTCATCCTTACACAACAAGCCTTTATGCCAGGTGGACTTCTAGCATCCCATTCCACAAATGAGGCACAAAGAGGTTAAGTAACTTCCCCAGGGGTAAGTGTTGGTAACCACCTTTTATTCACCACTCACCCTTATGGGGGGCTAGTCCTGTGAAGGGCTTTAAAAAGATTTTCTTCAGCTTGCACAACAACTTGGCAAAGCATGATTATTCCTACATTACAGATAATGAAACTAAGGTCCAGAAAGGCTAAACTGCTGTTTGGCCTTGGCAAGTGGCAGAGCTGGTCTTTGATCTCAGATCTCTCTGCTTTCAAAGCCAATGTTGTTCCCACTATACCAATGGCGCCTAGACATTCAGGTTTCGTGGACCAGTAATATGTCCAAAAAAACTGGCGGGGGGGGGTGTAACTTACACAGAATTACCAATTATACATTTTGCCAGGTATGGGTGTTCAAGGAAACAAGAAACAAAACTGTCTACTTTTACTATCATGGTGAAAAAGCAAGGAGATTTTAACACCAAAAACTAGAAAGAACCATGTAACAGTTCTGTATAAATCAGAAAACAGGCTTGGCATGGTGGCTCACACCAGTAATCCCAACATTTTGCAGGCCAAGGGGGAGGATCGCTTGAGACTAGAAGTTCGAGACCAGCCTGCGCAAATGGCAAGACCCCATCTCTAGAAAAAATTAGCCGGGCATGGTGACATACACCTGGAGTCCTAGCTACTTGGGAGGCTGAGGAAGGAGGATCACTTGAGGCCAGGAGTTTGAGGCTGCGGTGAGCTAGGATTTTGCCACTGCCCTCCATCCTAGGCAACACAGTGAGATCCTGTCTTAAATCAGAAAAAAGTTCTTATAAATCAGAAAACTTCCACTACATAAACACTATCTTCTCCTTATTTTTCTCACATTACCAAGTATCAGTGTAAACTGAGGGACAGGCACAGTGTTTGAGAACCAGTCTTCCTCCACTGGAGTTATCAGGGGATACCTGTAAAATCTGTTCAGTCAGCCTCTCCACAACCACATCCATTGGGGTTTGTTGCGTAGTAATCACCACATCTGTCTATGCACCTATCTATCTACTTACCTTTTTTTTTTTTTTTTTTTTGAGACGGAGTCTCACTCTGTCACCCAGACTGGAGTGCAGTGGCTCGATCTTGACTCACTACAACCTTCGCCTCCCAGGTTCACGCCATTCTCCTGCCTCAGCCTCCCGAGTAGCTGGAACTACAAGTGCCCGCCACCACGCCCGACTAATTTTTTGTATTTTTAGTAGAGACAGGGTTTCGCCGTGTTAGCCAGGATGGTCTCCACCTCCTGACCCCGTGATTCGCCTGCCTCAGCCTCCCAAAGTGCTGGGATTACAGGCGTGAGCCACTGCACCCGGCCCTACTTACTTATATTTTATAGATTTTTAAAAATTATTTCCAAAGGCCTTCTCCCAAGACACCAAAGTACTTTTAGACATCAAACCCCTTTGTAAAGAGATTTTCTTTATTCTCTTTAAATTAAGTAAAGATGCGGCCTCCTTTGAAATGCCAACAAAAGGATAAGTTTCATGTGAAGCCAACTCTAAGAAGATGGTACTAAGTCTCTTTAGTACTATCTGGAATTTCACATGCAGCCTCCCATAGCATACACCTCTTCTCAGCTGGTGAGGCAATTATAGTTCCTGTCTCAAAGACCACTGTGAACAGATGTTAAGGCCTTTCAGAATTTAAACTCTCTGACCGCAAGACTTCGGTTTATTAATTGCATACTAACGGATTCAAAAGCACAGAACTTCCATTTTAACTTGACTTTTACTCCTGCCAGGAGAAAAATACTTTTTCAGGAGACAGCATAACATCTCATGCCTTAATTCCATGAATTTCAATGTTTAGAAAGTATTTGCATAGGACTTATCTTTCTGGCAACTCCTACTGTTCTTTGGACACGTTCACAAATGTAGAAAGGCATAAATCTATTAAGGATCATAAACTCTCAACTACGCAGCACAGTAAGGAAATGTGGTATTCAAATATTCACATTAAAAAAGTCACTAAACATTAATTATGCCTCAAAAAAAGGATTAAAAAGTCACTCCACTGGTGATTTATGAACAAACATTTTTCTCAACATCATAAAGTATACCTAATAAACCACAGTGAACACTGTCTAATCTTCTGATAGTTAAGAAGGTTCTTGAAGATTTGTATTATAAACAAGATTTGTCTTGGCAGTCCAGCAACACAACAATTAATAGAGAATTCTAGTTGAAGACATGCCAGGTGACAGCTGACTGTATTATTTCTACTAAAGTATAATTCAGCTTTTAAACAATTCACATTGGGGCCACACAGCCCTGTGTTTGAACCTGGTTCTTCCATTTCCTAGTTGTGGGGTCCTGGGAAATGACTAAAGCTCTCCAAGAATCCTCTCCTCAGTGTAGAAAATGCCTCTGCTGGGGCTGGGTGCAGTGGCTCACACCTGTAATCTCAGCACTTTGGGAGGCCCAGGTGGGTGGATCACGAGGTCAGGAGTTCGAGACCAGCCTGGACCACATGGTGAAACCCCATCTCTACTAAAAGTACAAAAATTAGCCGAGCATGGTGGCACATGCCTGTAATCCCAGCTACTCGGGAGGTTGAGGCAGAAGAATCACTAGAACTCAGGAAGCGGGGTTTGCAGTGAGCCAAGATTGTGCCGCTGAACTCTAGCCAGGGTGACAGAGCAAGACTATCTAAAAAAAAAAAACCAAAACAAACAAAAAAACCTCCTCTGCTGGAATTCTGGGTTATCTCTCCAACTTCATCAGTGACTTTCGGTGCAAAGTTTAACTTGGCCTCAGTACCTATTTTTGTAAAGAAGAGAAGGAAACACCAAAAAATCTAATAATATGAGATTATTAGGACTCACAGATTGCTATCTATCTTAAATCTGGAGGATAACTGCCAGAGAATTATTTTAAATGTTTGGGGAAAGGTGGAGGTTAGGGGAAGGGAAGATGGGAGGAACAGAAGGAGAATTTAAAAGAGTCCTTCATAATATATACGCTACCTCCTTTCCCTTACATCAAAAGTGTCCTCTGTGGCCAGGCACAGTGGCTCACACATGTAATCCCAGCAGGCGTGATTACCTGAGGCTGAGGTGGGCGGATCACCTGAGATCAGGAGTTCAAGACCAGCCTGGCCAACATAGTGAAAGCCTGTCTCTACTAAAAAGGATTAAAAAGTCACTGATACAAAAATTAGCTGAGTGCAGTGGCACGTACCTGTAATCCCAGCTACTCAGGAGGTTGAGGCAGGAAAATCGCTTGAACTCGGGAGGTGAAGGCTGCGGTGAGCTGAGACTGCGCCACTGCACTCCACTCTGGGCGACAGAGTGAGACTCCATCTCAAAAAAAAAAAAAAAAAAAAAAGAGGTGGCCTCCCTAAAAATACACAGGTTTATGAGCGCCCTCATGGGGTGGATTAGTTAAATGCCATCCCTAGTACTGGCTGCAGTTGTTACAGTAGAAATAGATCAATTATTTGAAAAAAATAAATAGAATCTTAAAGAAAGTTGTTGTAGTCCAGTTGAATTTTTGATGTCTCCTAGTAAATTCTAAATTATCCACATTAAGGCCCCTAAATATTTTTGTGATGTTTTAAATAACTCTTGTTCAGTGTTTTGGATGCTTACTCCTTAATTCAATAATTTGGGAAGTAATTCTGAGATGACCACAAAACCAAAAACCTGTGAGATTTCAACAGATGGTCAGACTGTAAGCATTTAGGAGAACAGAGTCAATTGTAACTGTGGTATGCTTAGTACTCTGTAATAACTAGCAGAAATTATTACTAATAGAAAAAAGGAAAAGCTCTTAATTTGTATATTTTTCTTGCCCAGTAGGTTTAGCACATAAACAAGGTGACTAATAATGTTATCTAAATGGAAGCAAATGCATGATATCATGAAACAATATGTAGTTACCTTTTTAATATATGTGCTTTAGGTAACACTAACATGAATTTACACACCTTGCCATGTGTAGACTTCCCAGTGCTTAGTACTGAAAGCAGAGGAAACAGAACTGCCCATTTGAAACTACTAAAAATACAAAAATTAGACCACGCATGGTGGCTCACGTCTGTAATCCCAGCACTTTGGTAGGCTGAGGCGGGCAGATCATGAGGTCAGGAGATCAAGACCACCCTGGCTAACACGGTGAAACCCTGTCTCTACTAAAAATACAAAAAAATTAGCCAGGTGTGGTGGCAGGTGCCTGTAGTCCCAGCTACTCGGGAGGCTGAAGCAGGAGAATGGCATGAATCTGGGATGCAGAGCTTGCAGTAAGCCGAGACTGCACCACTGCACTCCAGCCTGGGCAACAGAATGAGACTCCCTCTCAAAAAAAAAAAATTAGCTGGGCACAATGGTGCAGTGAGGTCTGTATATTAGGACTTGTTAATTTGGGTAAAATAAAAACCCTTTATATGATAGACCAACTGTGCCATAACAAATTACACTACATGGAAGGTAAAGTATCTCAGAATATTCCAATTGTGTTAAAAATAAGGCCCTAATTGTTTGAAATTAAACTCTTATTTTAAACTTAGTGGATCAATAATTGAATATCTAGAAAATCACGCAATTAAGCCAACTTTCCTAGTGATATAAAGGGGTAACAATGGGGGAAAATAATTTTTAGAACACTTTCCATTGTTTTGTCTAAAAAGTTGTATTCCCGTATTTCCATATATGTAAAACCTGGCAGTATCCACTTCCTGAAATACGAAAAATTGGGTCTTTGGCATGAACTACTGACAATTTAGAGAAATGATGAGAGAAGACCAGTTTGAGGTAAGTTTTCAAACAAATATACACTCAGGTGTAAAGGGTTAGTGTAGGTAACAAGTCATGTATACATTCCTAAATTGATCAGATTATGAATTTCTCTTTTTTTTATTTTTTGAGACAGGGTCACACTCTGTTGCCCAAGCTAGAGTGCAGTGGCATGATCTCGGCTCACTGCAACCGCCGCCTCCCAGGTTCAAGTGATTCTCCTGCCTCAACCTCCCGAGTAGCTGGGAGTACAGGCGTGCGCCACCACGCCTGGCTAATTTTTATATTTTCAGTAGAGACGGGGTTTCACCATGCTGACCAGGCTGGTCTCGAACTCCTGACCTCAAGTGCTCGGCCTCCCAAAGTGCTGGGATTATAGGTGTGAACCACTGCACCTGGTCCAGATTATGAATTTCTAAAAAAAAAAAAAAAAATTACCACTTGGTAGGAGGTTAAGATGACAGCATAACTTGCTTCAAGGAAGTCCCACCCCACCCCTTCCCCTCAGACTCCCATACTAGAGGCAGAGTCTGTGCCTCTGGAGGAAAAACAAGGCAAACAAGCCACATCTCAATCATCTACAAAAACATGGGGTAGGTGGGGAAGGGAGAGATGTATGGTTTCTACTGGGATTGGCCTCTCCGAAAAGAAATGATCACTAAAAACTCTGGAAACTCCCAGAAGCAGAATCACAGCTTAGGATGATCATGGAAGTTTTCCTGTTGGAGCAGTAGCCAGCTATGGTCAAGGCGGTCTAGACAGGGAGCAGTGCAGGGCTCCGTAAATACAGCACTGATGGAAAGCATTAGCTTCCTGAACTGTACAGGTTACACCCAAGTAAGTTAATTCCCTCGGTAAGTCTTGCTTTGCCAGCATATTCACTGTAAAACATGTAACAGACACTGAAAATAGAAATCAAGATTACAGGCAATATTTTGGAAACCAGGTCTTCCTCAAGCTGTGGGAAAATCTGGGTGGCCCAGATTCCTTCCTTTCTTAAAATATGACTGCTTTTCCTCCCACTCTAGAAAAGAGGTGGAAATGTTTACATGGATACATCTGATGTGTTGCCACAGCTCTTAGCAATAAGTCCTTCAAAAGGGCGATCTTTTCCTTCAGGTTCTGCAACAAAGCTCTGATTGTCACGGTAAGCTGAAAAGAAAAGAACACATCCTAAGTATTCTAGTCCAGAGTGCAGAATCCACGAAATTACATCACATAAACACTACTTCACGGGCTATGATTCAATCAAACCAGGGCTGGAAGAGATAGATACTCAGCCCCTCACGACAAACTCAGGGCTGGAAGGAGGCTCAGTGGTGCCCTGGCCCAGCTGCCCACTTACAGCTTGTACCCGCTCCACATCCTGGCCAAATGGTGAACCAAGCCAGACTGGAACACCGATACTGACTAGAAACTGTCAGTGAGCTCTCACTATCAGCTGAATCCTGTGGCCTGAGCTTCTACCCATTGATCCTACGTATTTGCCTTGGAACCATGCAGGAAATTGTGTTCCCCAAGTCCTCATTCCAGAGCAAAAACCCACACACAGTTCTCTCAACCAGGCTTCCAATGACAAAGCGTGAAGTCCCATTACCATCCCCACCGGGCTCTCTAAACAACCGGTAAAATTTACAACCCAAGGAAACATTTTAAGGCAATGTGTTCTTTTTATGCAAGAGGAATGTGAAACACACATGACTCTTTTCCCAGGAGTATGTGAATTTTCTCCAGTCATCCCAGAGGAAATTTTTGTCTGCGACTCTAACCTGTTACATTAAAGGATGGAGAAGAGGGCGAGAAGAGGTCTCTCAGGAATTTGGAAACGTGAAAAAACTGCCTGTATAAGTTAAAACATATTCACCCATGGATGAAATCAGAGACATGTTAAAAAGACAGAATACCACAGGTTTCCTTTGCTACCTTCTCAAAAGCAGCAATTACATAACTCAAGTGGACTCCCTCCTTGGATTTGCAGAATCACACCAAGGAAAACCAGCCAGTGTGCTAGAGGCTGGCCCAGACTGCACACATCCAGCAGACCTCCAAGGCACCAGCAGCCAAGAAAAGTCTAACCTGAACTATCCCCTTGCCCCTGGAAACCAAGGAAGAACCACCTACAATGTCGTGGAGAAACACCAAGGAAAACAGATCTCTCTACACTCAAAGAGAAAAGGGCAAAAGAAGCAAATAAAAAAGCCCCACACACACCAGGCCTACAAAGAGCAGTCCACAAAATCAAAACCCAAAAGCATTCGGGAGATAAAAGACATAGTATGTAGCCATTAAAAACTATGGCTCAAATCTCAATTTGTTCACATAGTAAGATATTCATCACAACTTATGAAAAGGAAAAAATATCAAGTCATAAAATAAAATATCACCTAAACAGAGAAAAAACCTAGGAACTAAATACAAACACATGAAAGCACCATGGTTCTATCTAAGTAGTGGGATTTTCTAACATTTTATAAGAAAATGATCATTTTTGTAATCAGGAAAAAAGTGTCATTATCATAATTAAAGACAGTTTCTAGAGCATAAAAAAAGATGGAAAGCCTAATTCACATTTTAAGCTACCATAACCTTGGTAACAAGCATGACAAAGACAACCACATGTCAATCTTACTTAGGAATTATAAATGTAAAAATCTTTTCAAAAATATTAGCTGGCCGGGCACGGTGGCTCAAGCCTGTAATCCCAGCACTTTGGGAGGCCAAGACGGGCGGATCACGAGGTCAGGAGATCAAGACCATCCTGGCTAACACAGTGAAACCCCATCTCTACTAAAAAATACAAAAAAAAAAAAACTAGCCAGGCGAGGTGGCGGGCACCTATAGTCCCAGGCTACTCGGGAGGCTGAGGCAGGAGAATAGCGTAAACCCAGGAGGCGGAGCTTGCAGTGAGCTGAGATCGCACCACTGCACTCCAATCTGGGCGACAGAGCGAGACTCTGTCTCAAAAAAAAAAAAAAAAAAATTAGCAAATTCAGAATTACATTAAAAAGGACCATATACCATCAACAAGTAGAAATTATTCTAGTAATTTAAGAACAGTTTGATGTTAGAAAAATGTAGCAATAAAGCTCATGGTGTTAATGATTAAAAACAGAATAAACATATGATTAGTACAGTATAGGGGAAATTATAAACAAAAGAAACATATACACAAAAGAAAGAAAAACTAAGAATAGAACACTACTGCCTTAACTGCGATATTATTTAGCTTTGCTCTAGAAGTTCTAACCAATACAATATGAAAAATACAAGGACGACAAGGGAAGATGAGATTATTATTATTTGCAGATTGATAATAGTCTACTTAGAAAAGTTAAGAGAATCAACTGAAAGAATATTACTATTATTATTTTTTTTTTTTTTTGAGACAGAGTCTTGCTTTGTTGCCCAGGCTGGAGTGCAATGGCATGACCTCAGCTCACTGCAACCTCCGCCTCCCGGGTTCAAGTGAGTTTCCTGCCTCAGTCTCCCGAGTAGCTGGGACTACAGGCGCCTGCCACCATGCCCAGCTAATTTTTGTATTTTTAGTAGAGATGAAGTTTCAGCATATTGGTCAGGCTGGTCTCAAACTCCTGACCTCAGGTGATCCACCCACCTCGGCCTCCCAAAATGCTGGGATTACAGGCATGAGCCACCGTGCCTAGACTGAAAGATTATTAAAAACTGTAGAGGCTGGGCTGAAAGACTATTAAAAACAGCAGAGGCCAGGTGCGGCGGCTCACACCTGTGATCACAGCTCTTTGGGAGGCCGAGGTGGGAGGATCACGAGGTCAGGATTTCGAAACCAGCCTGGCCAACATGGTGAAACCCCGTCTCTACTAAAAATACAAAATTAGCTGGGCGTGGTGGCAGGTGCCTGTAGTCCCAGCTACTCGGGAGACTGAAGCAGGAGACTCGCTTGAACCCGGGAGGCGGAAGTTGTAGTGAGCTGAAATTACGCCATTGCACTCCAGCCTGGGCAACAGAGCAAGACTCCCTCTCAAAAAAAAAAAAAAAAAAAAAAAATCCAAAACAGTAGAGGAATTCAGTATGGTCATTAGTCATAAAGAAGTGAAAAAATATCAAGGGCATTCCTAAGTTTAAGTAATACCTAGGAAGAGTTTTTTAAATTATTATTTTATTTTATTTTTATTTTTATTTTTTTGAGATGGAGTCTCATTCTGTCGCCCAGGCTGGAGTGCAGTGGCGTGATCTCGGCTCACTGCAAGCTCCGCCTCCCGGGTTCACACCATTCTCCTGCCTCAGCCTCCCGAGTAGAGTAGCTGGGACTACAGGCACCCGCCACCATGCCCGGCTAATTTTTTTGTAGTTTTAGTAGAGACGGGGTTTCACCGTGTCAGCCAGGATGGACACGATCTCCTGACTTCGTGATCTGCTCGCCTCGGCCTCCCAAAGTGCTGGGATTACAGGCGTGAGCCACTGCGCCTCACTAAATTGCTATTTTAAAACTTCATTAACAATACCAATAAAATCTAAAAAATATCTAGCACAGTGCCTGGCACATAGAAACTGTGCAATAAATACTGCTGAAAGAAACAAAAGGAAACGCTCAATATTGTAAAAATGTTAAGTCTTTCCCCAATTTAAATCTATAAACATACATGTTATTTGAAATCCCATTTGGAATTCTTTTATTGCAGAAGACGTGGTAATTAAGGCACAGCACAGTTGTCGTTTTTTTTTTAATGAAGTTTTACAAAATTATTCTGACAGAAAGATAAATGAAGGAAGATAAAGGCCATGAATATGTATCATGTTCATAGGGGCCTTAATCGGAAATAAAGTGATTATAAAAAACTACAATAGATGACGCTGGCAATTACCAACAGCTTCAATAGTGCAACATAACAAACGGCCCAGAAACAATGTGGCTGTGTAAAAATTCAGTGAATGAGGCTGGGCGCGGTGGCTCACACCTGTAATCCCAGCACTTTGGGAGGCTTAGGTGGGCAGATCACAAGGGCAGGAGATCGAGACTATCCTGGCTAACACGGTGAAACGCCATCTCTACTAAAAATACAAAAAATTAGCCAGGTGTGGTGGCGGGCGCCTGGAGTCCCAGCTACTCGGGAGGCTGAGGCAGGAGAATGGCGTGAACCCGGGGGGCGGAGCTTGCAGTGAGCCTAGATGGCGCCACTGCACTCCAGCCTGGGCGACACAGCAGGACTGTCTCAAAAAAAAAAAAAAAAAAAAAAAATTCAGTGAATGAAATATCAACTATTTCATATGAGGGAAAGAAATTCGTAATTGAGCAAATGGGGAAAAAATAAAATTAGACACCTATGACACACCAAAGTAAACACCAAGTATTTCAAAGATTTACACAAACAAAACAAAATAACAAAAAAAGCTTAAGGAAAATTTAGATAATTATTTATATAACCTCTGTATGTAAAAGGCCTTTTTAAGCATGATATCTCCTTCCCTCATTAGAAAAGATCACCAATAAATATGCTGATAATTTCAAAAAAAATTTAAAAACCGGTACATGTTTTACAATGTCACTTACAAAATCAAGTTAATAGGGAAAGTATTTATACTAAATATGCCAGATCAAAGCTTAATATACTTAACATATATAAAAAGAAACTTTTGAAATTAAGAAACAAGGCTGGGCACAGTGGATCATGCTTGTAATCCCAGCACTTTGGGAGGCCAAGGCAGGAGGATCTCTTGAGGCCAGGAGTTTGAGACCAGCCTGGCCAACACGATGAAACCGCATCTCTACTAAAAATACAAAAATTAGCCAGGCATGGTGGTGGGTGCCTGTAATCCTATCTACTTGGGAGGCTGCGGCAGGAGAATCGCTTGAACCTGGGAGGCTCAGAGCTTGCAGTGAGCCGAGACCGTGCCACTGCACTCCAGCCTGGGCGACAAAAGCAAAACTCCATCTGGACTAAAAAAAAAAAAAAGAAAAGAAAACATGTTCAAGACGTAATAAAAAATGCATATTAAACTGTAACATAGTATTTTTACCTAGTAGAGATTTTTTCAAAGATAATCAAAATCGGTATAGAAATGTTATTCTGCAATATATGTGTTCAAAAGGCTTAAAATGTTATACAACCCAAATCCAGAAAGTCTACATTGAAGAATTTATTTCAACATTTGGCTATACTTAAAAATCATTTGTAATTAGAAAGAATCTAACTGTCTAAGAAGATGACACTAGTTAAATAGATAACAGCCCTTCATGTAAAAGATGAAACCATATATTTACTAGAAGAAAGCAGGAATAAGGCCGGGCGCAGTGGCTCAAGCCTGTAATCCCAGCACTTTGGGAGGCCGAAACGGGCGGATCATGAGGTCAGGAGATCGAGACCATCCTGGCTAATCCGGTGAAACCCTGTCTCTACTAAAAAATACAAAAACTAGCCGGGCGAGGTGGCGGGCGCCTGTAGTCCCAGCTACTTGGGAGGCTGAGGCAGGAGAATGGCGTGAACCCGGGAGGCGGAGCTTGCAGTGAGCTGAGATCCGGCCACTGCACTCCAGCCTGCGGGACAGAGTGAGACTCTGTCTCAAAAAAAAAAAAAAAAAAAGAAAGCAGGAACAAATTTTTTATAACCTGGAAACAGCAAAAACTTAGATATGACTAAATATACAGAAGAATTAAAGATTGACAGCCAACTTCATTTAAAAAAAAAAAAAAAAAAAAAAAAACTTTCGACCAGGCGTGGTGGCTCACGCCTGTAATCCCAGCACTTTGGGAGGCTGAGGTAGGTGGATCACGAGGTCAGGAGATCAAGACCACCCTGGCTAACACAGCGAAACCCCGTCTCTACTAAAAATACAAAAAATTATAAATATATAAAAAGCCGGGTGTGGTGGTGGGCGCCTGTAGTCCCAGCTACTCGGGAGGCTGAGGCAGGAGAACAGCATGAATCCAGGAGGAGGAGCTTGCAGTGAGCTGAGATCGCGCCACTGCACTCCAGCCTGGGTGACAGAGTGAGACTCCGTCTCAGAAAAAAAGCAAAAAAAAAAAAAGAAACTTTCACATGACAAAACTACCAGAAGCAAGTCAAATGTCAAATGATAAAGGAAAGGAAATAACTGCAATTTATCACGAGGAGCTAATCTCCCTAATACGTGAGGAGCTCTTAAAAGATCAAGACTAAAAAGGCTAATAATCCAGTAGAAAAATGGACAAAAGACAAGACAGTTCACAGCAAGAATATATATGTAAATGGCCCTCAAGCATATGAAAACACACTCCACTTGACTCATTATATGAGAAATACAAATTTAAAACGACACTGAAATACCAGTTTTCACTTACGAGGTTAAGAAAAATTCAGAAGACTCACAACACCGTCTGTTGGCCAGGCTGTGAAGAAACAGAAGCGCTCACACATTGCTGGTGGGGTGCCAAGGGTGACAACCCCTTTGAGGGGGGATTTCACAACAGGTTAAAAAAAGAATTACATATGCCCTGGTTCTAAGAACTCACCTTTCAAAGACACCTATGCACATAATTTTTTTAAAGGACAAAGTTATTTACTGTGGCATTATTCACAGCAGCTCAAGACTGGAAGCAATCTAATTGCCCTTCCTTAGGAGACAGGTTAAATAAAGAATGTCATATCTATGCAATGGAGTACCCACACAGCCCTAAAGAAGAATAAGGAATATGAAATAAAATGTAGAGTGAAAAGAACAAGATACGGAAGAGTGTGTCATTCATTCATTCATTCATTTATTGAGATGGAGTTTCACTCTTGTTGCCCAGGCTGGAGTGCAATGGCACAATGTCAGCTCACTGCAACCTCTGCCTCCTGAGTTCAAGTGATTCTCCTGCCTCAGTCTCCCAAGTAGTCGGGATTACAGGTGCTCGCCAGCATGCCCAGCTAATCTGTTGTATTTTTAGTAGAGACGGGGTTTCACCATGTTGGCCAGGCTGGTCCCAAACTCCTGACCTCAGGTGATCCACCCACCTAGGCTTCCCAAAGCGCTGGGATTGCAGGCGTGAACCACCGTGCCGAGCCTGAAAGAGTATCTTTTATATAAAAGGAAGAACATACACACAGACACACAGAGACACACACATACACATGCATAGAGGCTTATTTCTGCAAAAAGTAACACAGGAAGAATAAACCAAAAATTAAATGAAAATGGTTATTTAGAAGAAGTAGGTTAAGAAAAAGTAGAAAAGAGGAATGGGAACAAGACTTTGAGTGTCACTTTTATATAATTTTGACTTCTGAACGATGTAAATGTTTTACTTATTTAAAATCAAATTTTAAAAGTTGGAAAAAGCAACTCCTGAAAATGAATAAAAACAGAAACAAATGATAACATGAGACAGAAAAGAAAGAATCAATTATTGCAAAAGTCCTCAAAAAAATACTGGCAAACCGAAACCAGCAGCACATCAAAAAGCTTATCCACCACGATCAAGTAGGCTTCATCCCTGGGATGCAAGGTTGGTTCAACATATGTAAATCAAAAAATGTGATACACCACATAAACAGAAATAAGACAAAACCCACATGATTATCTCAATAGATGCAGAAAAGGCTTTTGATAAAATTCAACACCACTTCATGTTAAAAACTCTCAACAAACTAGGTATTCAAGGAACATACCTCAAAATAAGAGCCATCTATGACAAACCCACAGCCAACATCATACTGAATGGGCAAAAGCTGGCAGCATTCTGCTTGAAAACTGGCACAAGACAAGGATGCCCTCTGCCACCACTCCTATTCAATTGGAAGTCCTGAGCAGAGCAATTAGGCAAGAGAAAAAGAGGAGAGGAGAGGAGAAAAGAGAGGAGAAAGGAAAAAGGAGAGGAGAGGAGAGGGAAAGGACAAGGAAAGGGAAAGGAAAGGACAAGGACAAGGAAAGGGAGAGAAAGAGGGAAAGGAAGGAAAAGAAAAAGAGAGAGCGAGAAAGAGAAAGAAAGAAAGAAAGAGAGGGAAAGAAAGAAAAAGAGGGAAAGAAAAGAAAGAAGGAGAAGAAAGAAAAAAAGAGAAGAGAGAAAGAGAGAAAGAGAAAGAGACAAAGAAAGAAAGGAGGGAGGGAGGGAGAGAAAAGAAAAGGTATCCAAATAGGAAGAGAGTAAGTCAAACCACCCGTTTGCAGACAACATGATCCTGTATCTAGAAAACCTCATACTCCCAGTCCAAAAGCTCAATAAGCTTATAAACAGCTTCGGTCAAGTCTCAGGATACAAAATCAAAGTGCAAAAAAATCCCTAACATTCTTGCATACCAACAGTCAAGCCAAGGGCCAAATCAGGAATATAAGCCTATTTACAATTGCCAACAGAAAATAAAATAACTAGGAAGACAGCTAACCATGGGGTAAAGATCTCTACAAGAAGAACTACAAAACACTGCTCAAAGAAATCAGAGATGACACGGGTCGGGTGCGGTGGCTCACACCTGTAATCCCAGCACTTTGGGGTGCTGAGGCGGGTGGATCACGAGGTCAGGAGATCAAGACCATCCTGGCTAACAGGGTGAAACCCCGTCTCTACTAAAAATACAAAAAATTAGCCGGGCATGGTGGCAGGCGCCTGTAGTCCCAGCTACTCAGGAGGCTGAGGCAGAAGAATGGCGTGAACCCGGGAGGTGGAGCTTGCAGTGAGCTGAGATCTGGCCACTGCAGTCCAGCCTGGGCGGCAATGCAAGACTCGGTCTCAGAAAAAATAAATAAATAAATAAATAAATAAATAAATAAATAAATGAATGAATGAATGAAATCAGAGATGACACAAACAAATGGAAAAACAGTCCATGCTCATGGACAGCAAGAAGCAATATCGTTAAAATGGCCATACTGCCCAAAGCAATTTATAGATTCAATGCCATTCCTATTAAACTACCATTGACATTCTTCACAGAACTAGAAAAAAGTATTTTAAAATTCATACGGAAGGGCCCAAATAGCCAAGGCAATCCAGAGCAAAAAGAACAAAGCTAGGCCGGGCGCAGTGGCTCACGCCTGTAATCCCAGGACTTTGGGAAGCCAAGGCGGGAGGATCATCTGAGGTCAGGAGTTCGAGATCAACCTGGCCAACATGGCGAGAGCCCATCTCTACTAAAACTACAAAAATTAGCTGGAAGTGGTGGCTCATGCCTGTAATCCCAGCTACCCAGGAGACTGAGGCAGGAGAATCACTTGAACCCGGGAGGCGGCGGTTGCAGTGAGCCAAGATCATGCCACTGCACTCCAGCATGGGTGACAGAGCGAGACTCTGTCTCAAAAAAATAATAATCAAATAAAAATAACAAAGCTGGAAGTATCATACTACCCAATTTCAAACTATACTATAGGGCTACAATAACCAAAACAGACACAGACCAATGGAACAGAATAGAGAACCCAGTTGACCAGGCACAGTGGCTCACGCCTATAATCCCAGCACTTTGGGAGGCCGAGGCGGGTAGATCACTTGAGGTCAGGAGTTCGAGACCAGCCTGGCCAACATGGCAAAACCCTCTCTCTACTAAAACTACAAAAATTAGCTGGGCATAGTGGCACACACCTGGAATCCCAGCTACTTGGGTAGCTGAGATGCAAGAACCACTTGAAGCCAGAAGGTAGAGGTTGCAGTGAGCTGAGAGCATGCCACTGCACTCCAGCCTAGGTGATGAAGCAACACTTACCTCAAAAAAAAAAAAAAAAAAAAAAAAAGAGTACCCAGAAATAAGGCCGCATGTACAACTATCTGATCTTCGACAAACCTGACAAAAACAAGCAATGGGGAAAGGATTCCCTACTCAGTAAGTGTTGCTGGGATAACTGGCTACCATGTGCACAAGATAGAAACTGGACTCCTTCCTTACACCATATGCAAAAATTAACTCAAGATGGATTAAAGACTTAAGTGTAAAACCTAAATCTATAAAAACCCTGGAAGACAACCCAGGCAATACCATTCTGGACATAAGAACAGGCAAAGATTTCATGACAAAGACAGTAAAAACCATTGCAACAAAAGCAAAAACTGACAAATAGGCTCTAATCAACTAAAGAGCTTCTGCATAGAAAAGGAAACTATCCACAGAGTGAACAAACAGTCTACATACTGGGAGAAAATAATTGAAAACTATGCCTCTGACAAATGTCTAATATTCAGTATCTATAAGGAACCTAAGCAAATTTACAAGAAAAATCCACCCCATTAAAAAGTGGGCAAAGGACATAAACAGACACTTTTCAAAAGAAGACAGACATGGTCCCAAAAAACACAGGAAAAAAGCTCAACATCACTGATCATTAGAGAAGTGCAAATCGAAACCACAAGGAGATACCATCTCACACCAGTCAGAATGGCTATTACTAAAAAGTCAAAAAATAACAGATGCTGGCGAGGTTGCAGAGAAAAAGGAACACTATACACTGTTGGTGGGAGTGTAAATCAGTTCAATCATTGTGGAAGACAGTGTGGCAATTCCTCAAAGAACTAAAAAGAGAAATACTATTTGATCCAGCAATCCTGTTATTGGGTATATACCCGAAGGAACAGAAATCATTCTTCCATAAAGACACATACATGTGGGCGGGGCTCAGTGGCTCACACCTGTAATCTCAGCACTTTGGGAGGCCGAGGTGGGTGGATCACCTGAGGTCAGGTGTTCGAGACAAGCCTGGCCAATGTGGTGAAACCCCATCTCTGCTAAAAATACAAAAATTAGCCAGGCCTGGTGGCAGGCGCTTGTAATCCCAGCTACTCGGAAGGCTGGGGTAGGAGAATCGCTTGAACCTGGAAGGCAGAGGTTGCAGTGAGCCGAGATCGCACCACGGCACACCAGCCTGGGCAACAAGAGCAAAACTCCATCTCAAAAACAGAAAGAGACACATGCATGTGTATGTTCACTGCAGTACTATTCACAATAACAAAAGACATAGAATCATCTAATGCCCATCAGTGATAGATCAGATAGAGAAAATGTGGTACATATACAACATGGAATATTATGCCGCAGTAAAAAGAATCAAGATCATGTCCTTTGCAGGAACATAGATGGAGATGAAGGCCATTTTCCTTAGCAAACTAATGCAGGAACAGAAAACCAAATACCACATGTTCTCACATTCTGTAGGTTGGTTGTTCACTCTGTTGATACAGGAGACAGCTAAATGGTGAGAACATATGGATACATAGAGGGAAGTAACACACACTGGGGCCTAGCAGAGGGAGGAAGTCGGAAGCAGGAAGAGATCAGGAAAAATAGTAAGTGCTAGGCTTAATACCTGGGTGACAAAATAATGTGTACCACAAACCCCCATAACACAAGCTTACCTATACGACAAATCTGCATATGTACCCCTGAACTTGAAAGCTAAACTCTTAAAAAAAAAATTCTCATAACTTCGGAACATAATAACCTCAGTATTCTTAGTAGATTAATCTAAACTTAAAAAGACTCAAATTTTGAACTTAGTGTTCGTCGCGGTACTTTATAGTCATTCGGAAACCATTTTCTGTAAACTGTAAAATAGACCAAATGAGTAAAAACATACTGATGCTTTTGGAAACTAGGATTCTCAGTGTGAGAGAAAGCACATACAAATTTGGAATGGGGAAAATAAGGAAGAAAGGTGTGCTGTTAGATTTGAATCGAAGGCTTACATTTTAATTAAGGCTTATAAGTTTATACTTGCGATTTCACAAAAATGTATTTCCTAGCCAAATCCCATCGCTGTTTTTATACAACCTGTAACTAAAGACGGTTTTTACATCTTTTTCTTTTTTGAGACAGAGTCTCACTCTGTTGCCCAGGCTGGAGTGCAGTGGCGCAATCTCAGCTCACTGCAGCCTCCACCTCCCGGGTTCAAGCAATTCTCCTGCCTCAGCCTCCCAAGTAGCTGGGACTACAGGTGTGAGCCACCATGCCTGGCTAATTTCTGTATTTTTAGTAGAGACGGGGTTTCACCATGTTGCCCAGGCTGGTCTTGAATTCCTGGCCTCGAGTAATCTGCCCGCCTCAGTCTCCCAAAGTGCTGGGATTATAGGTGTGAGCCACCACGCCTGATCTGTTTTTACGTTTTTAATGTAAAATGTAAAAACTATAACTATCCTTGTGGTGAGGATAGAAACTCAAAGACTTGAAGACATTGTCTCTTGGCCTGCAAAGACTGAAAGATTTATTATCTGGAGGAAGTTTACTAACTCTTGAACTGGACTATAACATTGTTAGAAATATTTAAAGTAGGCCGGGCGCAGTGGCTCAAGCCTGTAATCCCAGCACTTTGGGAGGCTGAGATGGGCGGATCACGAGGTCAGGAGATCGAGACCATCCTGGCTAACACGGTGAAACCTCGTCTCTACTAAAAAAAAATACAAAAATCCAGCCGGGCGAGGTGGCGGGCTCCTGTAGTCCCAGCTACTCGGAAGGCTGAGGCAGGAGAATGGCGTGAACCCGGGAGGCGGAGTTTGCAGTGAGCTGAGATCCGGCCACTGCACTCCAGCCTGGGCGACAGAGCGAGACTCCATCTCAAAAAAATAAAAAAAAAAAAAAAGAAATATTTAAAGTAAAACAGGAGAACTTAAATGTGTTATGCTTCATTTAGTCTCAATGATTAAATAACTACTAACTGGTTGGCTGTTCTGCCAATTCAACATATGTAAGCAGAGAGATCATCATACACACATGTGCACAGAGAGCCTCAAAGAAAGATAAGGTTTTCGGACCTTAAAACTCAAACAAATCATTGGGTACTAATTCTCTCCTGCTATTACCTTCGGTGCCTTTTCACCTTTTCTTTCATACTGATTTCGTTGTTGAATTTTCTCAGCAATTTCTTGGGCAATTTGACAAGTAGAATCGTATGTGGAGAACCTGCATCAAAGTGGTAAAAAGAGAAAATGTATAAGGTTCTTTAGAAGAAATCTTTGCCCTAAGTTTGACATTTTCATTCTAGCCAAAGAATTCGAACAGAAGGGAAGAAGAATAACATCACCAGCAAAAGCAACATGGACTGAGCGTTATTTACCATGTGCCAGGTACTATTCTGAAGGTTTCATTAGTAATAACTCACTTAATCTAAACAGGAACGCTATGAAGTGGGTACCATTATCATCTCCAACTCGCACAGGAGAAAAGGAGGCACAAGGAGGTAAAGTGACTTGCCCAAGTGGTTCTGCCCGCTGCAAACCAAGGCTGTCCGGCCCCAGAGCCGAGGCTCCTAATGTGGGGGCCTCCGCTGCACTGGGCATGTTCTGAGCACTGGAGAAGACAGCAGTGAACAGAATGAACACAGTCCCTTTTTCAAGGAAACCATATCTTAGGGAAAGAAAGTCATACAACAAATAAATACATGGTATGTCAGGTGTTGACAGGTGCTAAGAAGAAAAATGCAGCAGGATAAAGGGCCAGAGAGTGATGAGGAGCTGCTACTTACGTTCAGGTGACACTGAGGCAAGGTGAAGACGCTGGCCTCACAGATGCCTGGGGGACAGCTCTAGGGTGCAGGAACAGCAAGTTCCTAGCCTAAAACCAAATGCTCTGGGGACAAAGGCCCCACACCCACCTGACATCTGAGCTTGCCCGAATTCTCTCAAAACATTTAATAAGCTTCTAGTTGTTAATCAGCAGGGTTGGAGGCTTTGAAGGGTTCACAGTGAACTCCCAATAGCCCCTTATGTTTTGCTTCTCTCAGAGCATTTTTACTTTCTATCATACAGAAAATACTTAAGCAGGCTGGGTGCGGTGGCTCATGCCTGTAATACCAGCACTTTGGGAGGCCGAGGCGGGCAGATCACGAGGTCAGAAGTTCGAGACAAGCCTGGCCAACATAGTGAAACTCCTCTCTAGACTAAAAATACAAAAAATTAGCCAGGCATGGTGGCAGGTGCCTATAATCCCAGCTACTTGGGAGGCTGAGGCAGGAGAATCGCTGAACCCAGGAGGCGGAGGTTGCAGTGAGCTGAGATCACGTCACCACACTCCAGCCTGGCGACAGTGTGAGACTCCGTCTCAAACAAACAAACAAAAAAACGAAAATACTTAAGCAGGGATACACATTTCATTTCTCCTACCAGGCAGTCTGCTCCTAAAAAGCAGAGACTCTGTGGACTAACGTGACCAGCATTCTTTTCCAGGACTAGTCCATTACAAAATATTGGAAACTCCCGTTGGCCCTAATGTCCTAATTTTTGCTTGAGTAAACAATATATTTTTTGAAACCTTCCAATTCCCACATATCATTTGAACACTGAGGGAACTTGATAAGTGGTTTTTTTAAATGAAGGAAAATGTGCCCATCAATTCCCTTAGGAATCTTACTAGAGTAATTACAGCAATAGTAACAGCTGAGTACCTGACCTGAGCCAGGTCCTATGCTAAGAGCTTTATATTGTAAATTTTGCAAGGATCATGAGGGAGGATCCTGAACCACTAACCACTATACTCTAAAGCAGCACCATTCATGTATATATTATATATATATATCATACACATTCACATATATCATATATATCACTGATACATATATTCATACATAACGCATACGTATCTTTTATATCCATATATACTATATATTCATATATATCACATGTACATCATTCATATATGTATTCATGGATGTGTGTGTGTGGAAAAATAGCAGTATACAAGAAAACACAGAATTAAGA
Organism: Piliocolobus tephrosceles; assembly: GCF_002776525.5. Taxonomy (NCBI): domain Eukaryota; kingdom Metazoa; phylum Chordata; class Mammalia; order Primates; family Cercopithecidae; genus Piliocolobus; species Piliocolobus tephrosceles. Next base: position 9,534,515 of record NC_045449.1, read on the forward strand.
AAATAGGAGGCTAATAAGGAAAATTGGGTCCTGCTCCCAACTTTGCCACATTTCACCTTTTTTTCCTCCATATTATCATGAAAAGAGGAGCCTAGGCCTGGCTCTGGGGTCCAGACCACACATATAAAAATCAACCACATATGGTAAGTTTTGCCTCCTGCCAAATGTGGGATCTAAGTGGTAAGTATGTCTGGAGTTCAGAGGTGGGAGAGGTTACTGTTGGCCAAGGCGCTCAGATGGAAAACGTCCATGAGGTTACATCTGGATGACCACAAGGTTAAAGCAGGTCTCCTATTCAGACAGGAGGCAGGAGCACATTCTAGACTTAGTGAAAGACAGAGCAAGCAAAGATGAACAGAGAGGAACGTGTCCGGCATGTTTGGCTGCGTGCTGGCCCTGGAAGCCTGGTAAGTAAAAAATGGTAGACATGAGTAGAAGCTAGTTTCTGCAGACCCTTGAACACCAGCCTAACAAGGTTAGACTTCAAGGAGAATTTCAGAGCCATAGAGGACACTTTTATACACAGAGAGAGGCCCTAAAGAGGTTATGAGAAATATAACAGCTGCCACAAACTCCCAGGTGTCCTGACTCCAGTCCTTGTGTTGTTATTTTAGCCCTAAAGAGCAGTAGTTCTGAAACAAGTTGGAATCACTGGGGAATCTTTAAAAAAATAACAATGCCTGGTCCCAACCTCAGCATTCTGACTGAACTGGTATGGGGTTTGTCCTGGGTGTGGGGAGTTTTAAAAGTGTTCCAAGAGATTCCAATCTGTGGCAAAGTCCAGGAACCCTTGGCCTGGGGTAATAGACAACCTTATTACACTATCAAGCACACAGGTGCCTGAAGTACTAGTTTAGAAAAAGTAATCTGGCGGAGGGGCTGAGGCAGGAGAATCGCTTGAACCCGGGAGACAGAGGTTGCAGTGAGCCGAGATCGCGCCACTGCACTACAGCCTGGGAGACAAGAGAGGCTCCGACTAAAAAAAAGAAAAAAGAAAAAAAAAAACAACGTAATCTGGGCCAGGCATGGGTGTGGTGGCTCATGCCTGTAATCCCAGCACTTTGGGAGGCCAAGATGGGCGGATCACCTGAGGTCAGGAGTTCAAGACCAGCCTGGCCAACATGGTGAAACCCCGTCTCTACTAAAAACACAAAAATTAGCCGGGTGTGGTGGTGGGTGCTTGTAATCCCAGCTACTCGGGAGGCTGAGATAGGAGAATCACTTGAACTCAGGAGGCAGAGGCTGCAGTGAGCCAAGATCTTGCCACTGCACTCCAGCCTGGACGACGGAACAAGACTCTGTCTCAAAAAAAAAAAAAAAAAAAAAAAAAGGTGTGGAGGGCAGAGATGAAACAAGAATGGCAGAATAATTACAGAATAATAATTACAGAAATTGGGTGGTGAGTATGGAAGGGGCCCATTGTACTATTCTAGTTTGTGTATCTTTTACCTTCCAAAATAAAGTTTTTAAAAAGCAAATCAACAAAAAGAAGACTATGCTACCAACATAAAAAGTCCAATCAGGAATATAAAACTATTAAGGTTTAACTGTAATTTTTCTGGAAACAGTATATCATCAACAAATAAGTTACCCTGGCGGTAAAGCTAATTAATGTTAGCAAAGAACCAGTTCAGAGACAGTAGCATGTGCTAAGTCTGTTAAACAGAGAGCTTACCGCTTGTTTTGATAGGCCATTAAAATAGTAACTGCTCTATTCCATTTCTAAACACTGAGGGAGGTGCCAATGACCTATGATTTTAGCAACACAAAGGAGGTAAAACTATAGTTGAATCTGTTTTTATAGGTTTTTTGTTTGTTTGTTTTGTTTTGTTTTGACATGGAATCTCGCTGTGTCACCTAGGCTGGAGTGCAGTGGTGCGATCTCAGCTCACTGCACATCTGCCTCCCAGGTTCAAGTGATTCTCCTGCCTCAGCCTCCTGAGTAGCTGGTATTACAGGCGTGCACCACCATGCCCAGCTAATTTTCGCATTTTTAGTAGAGATGGGGTTTCACCATGTTGGTCAGGCTGGTCTCAAACTCCTGACCTTGTGATCTGCCTGCCTCGGCCTCCCAAAGTGCTGGGATTACAGGCGTGAGCCACCGCACCTGGCCTTTTATAGGTTTTTAAAGAAGGTGGCGGGCAATTTAGGAATATGTATTGTAAACCAAAAATAAAATTCTGAGGCCTCCCCCACGGGCAACCATCTGCATGGATCCCACCCCCCAGGCAAGGGCATTCCAAAGTTAACCTGAAACAGGTCTTAAGTCTGATAAGAAACATTTACAATCTATTCTCTCTAAAGCCTGCTACCCAGAGGCTTCATTTGCATGATAAAATCTTGGTCTCCACTACCCCTTATCATAACCCAGACATTCCTTTCTATTGATAATAAGTCAACCAATTGCCAGTCAGAAAATTTTTCAAACTACTTATGACCTGGAAGCCTCCCCCACCCCCTTCGAGGTGTCCCGCCCTTCTGGATTGAGCCATCATAAATCTCACATGTATTAACTCATGTATAATTCTTCCTAAATTGTATAAAAGCAAGCTGTTCCCCAACGACCTTGGGCACAGGTCTTCAGAACCTCCTGAGGCTGTGTCATGGGTGCATTCTTGTTTTTTTTTTTTTTGAGATGGAGTATCACCCTGTCGCCCAGACTGGAGTGCAGTGGCGCGAACTTGGCTCACTGCAACCTCTGCCTCCCAGGTTCAAGCGATTCTCCTGCCTCAGCCTCCCAAGTAGCTAGGATTACAGGCGCACGCCTCCACGCTCAGCTAATTTTTTTTGTATTTTTAGTAGAGACAGGGTTTCACCATGTTGGCCAGGCTGGTCTCGAACTCCTGACCTCGTGATCCACACGGGTGCATTCTTAACCTTGGCAAAATAAACTTTCTAAATTGATTGAGTCCTGTCTCAGATACTTTGGGATTCACAGTATCAAGGGCCTTAAAAATGTTCGTACCCTTCAGCCCTCACTTTCAACAATCTAATGAGAAAGCCACTTAGTCAAACTAATTGAGAATAACAAAAAAAAATAAATAAATGCTTTCACTTTCAACAGTTCTAATTCCTACTTCTAGACAGGGAGGCCAAGGAAATAAGAGATGGAACAAAGGAACTGGCTTTGCAATCATAAAACAAAACAAAACATCAATAAAACAAAAAACTAATATGAGGAGAAAAATAAATTATAGTCATTCATGTGATGCATTATTACACAACATAAGAAAATTATGAGGTCGGGTGTGGTGGCTCACACCTGTAATCACAGCACTTTGGGAGGCCGAGGCAGGCAGATTGCCTGAGCTCAGGAGTTTGAGATCAGCCTGAGCAACAGGGTGAAACCCTGTCTCTACTAAAATACAAAAAATTAGCTGGGTGTGGCAGCATGCGTCTGTAGTTCCAGCTACTCTGGAAGCTGAGGCAAGAGAGTTGCTTGAACCAGGGAGGTGGAGGTTGCAGTGAGCCAAGATCACGCCATTGCACTCCAGCCTGGGTGACAGAGCAAGACTCCATCTCAAAAAAAAAAAAAAGAGAGAGAAAGAAAATTATGTTTTCAAAGAATGTCCAATGACATACAGAAATGCTGTTTTACTATATATATATAATACAGATTAAAGTAACAAATTCATTGTTAAAAATTAAATAATGGCTATTTCCAAATTATAGAGTTAAAGATGCTATTTATTTTCCTCTGCAAATTTTCAATATTCTCTAAATTGGATATTCTCTATCAAGGGGTGTATATAACTGTTAAAATTAGGGATTTGGGTTTTTTGGTTTTTTTTTTTTTTTGAGACGGAGTCTCGCTATGTCGCCCAGGCTGGAGCGCAGTGGCCGGATCTCAGCTCACTGCAAGCTCCGCCTCCCGGGTTTACGCCATTCTCCTGCCTCAGCCTCCCGAGCAGCTGGGACTACAGGCGCCCGCCACCTCGCCCGGCTAGTTTTTTTTTTTTTTTGTATTTTTTAGTAGAGACGGGGTTTCACTGTGTTAGCCAGGATGGTCTCGATCTCCTGACCTTGTGATCCGCCCGTCTCGGCCTCCCAAAGTGCTGGGATTACAGGCTTGAGCCACCGCGCCCGGCCTTTTTTTTTTTTTTTTTTTGAGTCGGGGTTTCGCTCTTGTTGCCCAGGCTGGAGTGCAATGGCGCTATGTCAGCTCACCACAACCTACATTTCTCGGGTTCAAGCGATTCTCCTGCCTCAGTCTCCCGAGCAGCTGGGATTACAGGCACCCGCCACCATGCCCAGCCGATTTTGTAATCTTTAGTAGAGAGGGGGTTTCTCCATGTTGGTCAGGCTGGTCTCGAACTCCCGACCTCAGGTGATCCGCCTGCGTCGGTTTCCCAAAGTACTGGGATTACAGGCGTGAGCCACCACCGCGTCCAGCCTAAAATTAGGTCTAAAAAAGTCAATGCTAAATTAAATAATTGACCCAAATAACCTAGATTCCAGGTAACTCAACTTTGTTCTTGGAACCCATTCTTCTGATATCCAGGCTGAGGGTAACTTAAAGAATTATAAACTATATTAGAAATAACAACAGAAGACATATATTCCAACAAGAACGTTATAGAGCTGTAATGTTTTTAATTATTAAGCAGAAAGGTCAAGTCTATGTTCAATAACAATATGTTCCTGGGATCAAACAATATGTTCCTTGAGATCAAAAGTTGCATCTTTCATCAAGCAGCCCTTGGGATTAACTGCTTAATAAATGACCCTTATCAGCTATTGTTTTACTGCAGAAGCTACTGCTAAAGGAAAAGACTTCATGATATTAACTCAAGAAAGTGCAAAATGCCTTATAAACAAGCGCACAATTTCCCTCCCAGGTTCCTGTATCTGGAAGGGCCCCCAGTATCTAGATCTTAGACACAGCTGGTTACTAACTGGCTGGTGACCATGGATTCTGAACCTCGGTTTCTCCACCTGTGAAATAACGGGGTTTACCGAGATGGACTGACATGCTACAAAAAGGTTATTTCGACTTCACTTTTATAGGAGTCCAGGGAAGCCTGCACCGGCCAGCTCCACAACCAGGATGGGCGGGAAATCCCCGCAGCGAGATGCAGCCCAGAAAAGCTAGAGGAATATTCAGAGATTTGGCTCAAAGCCTCAGCTCTCCAGCTGACCACCCGGTCTCCTTCCCCAGCTACCCTTGGAAGGACCAAGGGTGGCGGGATGTGGCTGAGTCCCCTCAGTAGAGGAAGGGTCTCGCTGCCCCTCCCCTCATCCCGAAAGGCCTCCAGGGGCAATGCGAAGCGATCGCCTGCTCCCCGGAAGTCCAGCTTCCCCGAAGGTCCCTCCGCGCACCGCCACCCTCACCCTGGGCTCACCAGGGGTCCGGTGCCATCCTGCAGACTCCGCCCGCCGCTCGGACTCTTCCTGCTCTTAGCAGCTGACTACGGCGGCCCGCACGGCTCACTCCCCGCAGTTCGTCCCGTGCGCGACCAGAGCCTGGAGTTTGCAAAGTGAATAACTAGAGCCTAAGAACCATGATCAGAGAAAGGAAAGTGCTCCCCTGGGAACAGTTGGCTGGCGCAATCTACTCCCACTAAGAGATGCGAACAGCTGAGCTCAGTTAAAATTGTTAAATAGAAACTAAGCATTTTCCCAGGAAGGTGGGAGCGCTGCAAGACCTCTGTAGCGGTTACTTAAAAATTTATCCTGCTTCAAAAAAACAAAACAACAAACAAAAAACTAGATTGCGGTGAGACTTGCACGCTTCGTAAACTTACTACAAGCTACTTTAAGTTAACTTTATGATATGTAAATTATACGTCAATAACGCTTTTAAAAAATATATTTAAAATATTTTTTCACGCTGCTTTAAACAGGGGCCTAAAGAAGTATCAATTTTATATATATATGTGTATATATATATATATTTTTTGTAGCAGCCTTCCCATCAGTCCTCTATGCTTGATTACATATTTTTAAAAATGCCATTCATTTGGTGCTTGATTTTAGAGTTACTAAGAAGTCACAGACTCTACACGAGGGGATGGAGGAATTAGTTCTGTGCAGTTAGTGCCATCTCCTAAATTTCCAGAGAAACAGCAGACACAAGAAAGAAGAATCCCACCCTATCTCCCTCCGAGTCCCTATATCCCTTCATTTCCAAGAATGCTAATGAACTCGAATTCGGCAGGCTGGGTTTCTGCGTGGGCGTGGAGCTAGCGCGCATGCGCTCGTCCGTTACCATAACGACCAGAAGACGCTGCACCCGCTAGGGCGGAGAGCAAAGTAAGCAGAACCTCCCAGGGATGGATAACAAAATTTCGCCGGAGGCCCAAGTGGCGGAGCTGGAACTTGACGCCGTGATCGGCTTCAATGGTGAGGCCTCCAGCATCTTTGGGCTGGCTGGTTTAGGAACTCGGAGGACCTGTAGTGCAAACAGGAACAGTGAGACACCGGGGACACCTGAAAGGCAGTGTGGGACAACGGCAGGAGCCCTGGTCAGGGACACACACAGGAGGACCCGCATAGCCTGACCCTCCCCAAGGCCTTGGAGAGTCACTTCCTCGATCCGAGCCTCAGGAAGTGGGATGGTTTTTACCAGCTCTGACAAGAGCCAGCTCCTAAAAGGGACCAAATGCCTCCTCCCCAGGCGGGCCGGATGAGTACGGGTGATTGTAATAACCCTTCTCCCACTAGGTCAGCCCTTCCTGACTCTGAGCCCCACGCCGCCCGCAAAGCGCTAGGCTCCTTCGTAACCACACAGAAAGATGCTGTCTGTGTCGCCCCCGGGACTAGCTAGGAAATCTGCTAAAATCCCACCTGGCGTACCGGTGAGAAGAGGCTAGGAGGGAACGTGTGTTTGGGCAACCCCCCTAAGGGATGATCTTGGTCCTCTAATCCTAAAGAAGGTTTCTAAGTGGTGAGGATTTCAGATCAGAACAGAAGGGAAGCGGACGCCAGGGGGAGCTGAAGCGGAGAGAAAAAGGGTCTGGGACACTCCGCTGAAATCTTATTTGTGACTGCCTGTTGTTTTGAAGATTCTGAGAGGAAAAAGCTGTGGGGTTTTATTGTTCGTTTTGAGGGGTTTTGATTTTTTGAGGGATGAGAAAACAATGAATGATTTTAGGAGAAGCAAAACTTTTCGAAAATGTGTGTTGTGATGCCTGAAAGCTTTAAGAATGTGGATGCAGAACAATCACTGTCTAAAGTTTTAAGCGTACTCTAGGACTTAGCTCTTGACTCTTGGTTTTACTTTAACAGTCTCCGATAGAAAGTGAGTGCTTTATACATTTCGGATATTAGATATCTTGAGAGCTGGTTACATCGTTGAGAAAGAACTGAGCAGCCTACAGGGGGTTGCAAAGCGTCACTTGTTGAGCCAATGTAGAAGCACACACATAGAACTCTGCAACTGAGGCCGGGGGCAGTGGCTCAAGCCTGTAATCCCAGCATTTTGGGAGGCCGAGGCAGTGGATCACCTGAGGTCAGGAGTTCGAGACCAGTCTGGTCAACATGGTGAAACCCCATCTCTACTAAAAATACAAAAATTAGCTGGGCGTGGTGGCACGCACCTGTAATCCCAGCTAATCAGGAGGCTGAGGCAGGAGAATCGCTTGAACCTGGGAGGCGGAGGCTGCAGTGAGCCGAGATCACACAGCTGCACTCCAGCCTGGGCGACAGAGGGAGACTCCGTCCCCCAAAAAAACTCTGCAACTGAATTCGTGCTGTGGTTGTAGAGTTCCAAGCACAAACATATGGTAAGTTATATGCCAATGTCTTCCATGGCAATTACTAATTTTCTTTACCTTTTAGAATGACCCCATATGATCAATTTTTTTTTACCTTGTTGGCTTTATGATAATGTATAGTCTTTCTTTTTCTTTTCTTTCTTTCTTTTTTTTTTTTTTTTTTTTATACGGGGTGTCGCTTTACTCTGTCGCCCAGGCTGGAGTGCAGTGGCGAGATCGCGGCTCACTGCAAGCTCCGCCTCCCGAGTTCAGGCCATTCTCCTGCCTCCGCCTCCCAAGTAGCTGGGACTACAGGCGCCAGCCACTACCCCTGGCTAGTTTTTGTATTTTTAATAGAGATGGGGTTTCACCGTGTTAGCCAGGATGGTCTCAATCTCCTGACCTCGTGATCCACCTGCCTCGGCCTCCCAAAGTGCTGGGATTACAGGTGTGAGCCACCGTGCCTGGCTGCATTATTTCTCATAACTAAATATTAGAAACAACCAAAATCTTCGTCAAAAGTGGAAAGGACAAATCAATTGTAGTATATTGTATTCATACAATTTAATTCCTCTGCAAGAATTGAAAAGAATGAACTACTGCTATATACAACAACATGGATGGATCTCACAAACATGATGTTAACCAAAAAAGCCAGATACAAAAGAGTACAGATTGTATTGTTCCATTCATATAAAGTTTTAAAAGGAGGGAATTGAATCTACAGGAATAAAAGTCAGAACAGTGACAACCTTTCAGGAGATAGAGACTGGGAGAAGGAGCACGGGAGACCTCTGGGTGTGCTCATGTTCTACTTCTTGAGCTGGGCTATAAACAGATGTGTTTACTTAAAACAAAAAAAATCGCAAGATCTACAAATTTAGAAAAGGAGAGGAGACTGATTTCTTTTAAAGGGTTGTGTCCTGTAAGGTGGCCATCCTACAGGCTGGGAAGCGTGCCTCAGGCCAAGGCCAGAGACAGGCACTTCAAAGGAGGAAGCGTTGGGGTAGGAGCTTTATGTTGAACTGATTGTCTAAACATACATATTCACGCCGGCTGTAGTGGCTCACACCTGTAATTCCAGCACTTTGGGAGGCCAAAGCGGGTAGATCACCTGAGGTCAGGAGTTCGAGACCATCCTGGTCCAACATGGTGAAACCCCATCTGTACTAAAAATACAAAAATTAGCCAGGCGTGGTGGTAGGTACCTGTAACCCCAGCTTCTTGGGAGGCTGAGGCAGGAGAATCCCTTGAACTTGGGAGGCGGAGGTTGCAGTGAGCTGAGATCATGCCACTGCACTCCAGCCTGGGGGACAGAGCAAGACTCTGTCTCAATAAATAAACAAACAAACAAACATACATACATACATATTCATCAGGTTATAGGAGGAGCTATGAATACTTATGAAGGTGGTCCTGACACATGTATATTGAACAAACATTGATGTAATATATGACCCATGTTCACCTTGGGATGGAGACGTAATATTTAAATATATTACAATTAGGTCCTATATGTCAAAAGGCCTTTTCAGGACACGAAGGCACATGAAGTGGGAAGCCTCAGTAAACTGGCCAGAGGCAGTCCGTGGTGAGTGGTCTTCTTACCAGGAGAACATTATGGAAATCAGTCTGCTGTCCGATCAAAACTGTTCTTATGGCGGGTTGAACAGGGCTTCAGTTAGTAAGTGCCTATGAACTCGACGGGTTGCAGTTGTTTTCATATTGTTTATCTCGAGATAAGTGCTTGTTTAGCAGCCAAAGGAAAAGAAAAACCTTGTGGCAGTGCATAATTTATTTTATTTATTTTTTTGAGATGGCAGAGTCTCGCTCTGGCACGATCTCAGCTGACTACAACCTCCACCTCCTGGATTCAAATTTTCTCCTGCCTCAGCCTCACGCCTGGCTAATTTTTGTGTTTTCAGTAGAGACGGGGTTTCACCATGTTGGCCAGGCTAGTCTCCAATTCCTGACCTTAGGTGATCCACCCGCCTTGGCCTCCCAAAGTGCTGGGATTACAGGCGTGAGCCACCGCACCCAGCCATAGGGTGGAGGGGTGCATGGCCTTAGGTCCTGTTTATACTTTGGTATCTTATTGCCACACAGAGTCTGTTTCTGTCAATATTATGATCTCTATTTTAACATTAATGCTGATCAGTTGTGTCTAAACCACAAAAGAGAGGGGGTATAATGAGGCATGTCTGACCTCCCATTCCGTCAAGGCTGGGCACTCAGCTTTAAGGTGTTTTGGGGGTCCCTTTGTCCAAAAGGGGATCTGTTCAGTCAGTGGCTGGGGTGGGGCAGCATGGGGATTGGAGAGTTTAGAATTTTATTTTTAGTTTACAAAAGTTATTGAGTTTTCTGTATTTTGTCTTCACTAAAAAATGTTTATGTTAAAAAGCTATCCTAGCTCTCAAAAAAAAAGAGAGAGAGAGAGAGAAAAGGCAGAACTTTCATAAGGTTTGGGAGAAAAGATCTTGACTAGGAGTCAGCGGGTAAAGATTGAAGACAGAATATTTCAGGTTATAACTATGGGGGGTGGGGGGGCAAAGGATGAAAAGTGGAGAGTGCAGGGCCTGGTTGCAGAATGGCAAATAGCTTGGTGTGGCTTCAGTATCAGGGACTGGCAGGATAATGCAGGAAAGAGAAGGTGGAATTAGATTTCAGAGTCCTTAAATGCCAAGTGATTGAGTTTAGACTTCAGATGGAAACAAATTAGAAACAAAAGCAAGGCCCCTTTTTTCATTGCAACACTGAAACTCACTGTAGTGTTACATTATTCAACTTGAATTTTTTTTGAGATGGAGTCTCACCCTGTCGCCCAGGCTGGAGTGCAGTTGTGCAATCTTGGCTCACTGCAACCTCCGCCTCCTGGGTTCAAGAGATTCTCCTGCCTCAGCCTCCCAAGTAGCTGGGATTACAAGCATCTGCCACCATGCCTGGCTAACTTTCGTATTTTTAATAGAGACAGTGTTTCACCACGTTGGCCAGGCTGATCTTGAACTCCTGATCTCAGGTGATCCACACACCTGGGCCTCCCAAAGTGCTGGGATTACAGGCATGAGTCACCGCAACTGGCCTTAAACTTGAATTTTAACTTTATGGTATCAATATGTAACTGTACTCGACACTTGTAGGTATTGTATTTTGACAGGAATTACTTAAGCAAACCAAATAAAAATGTGTTAAAAACATTTAATAAAATTATAGTTATTAAGGATTTGGTCACATTCATCCATTGACTGGAGTAGGTAGCCCATGATTTTCCTATTATGGTATACAAAGAGTTCTTATAAACTAAAAACAGCAACAACAACAAAATAGATCAGGAGTCTACTAACTATAGCCCATGGGCCAAATCTGGCCCACTGCCTGTTTTTGTAAATAAAGTTTTACTGCAATGTAGCTATGCCTGTTTGTTTATGTATCGTCTATGGCTGCTTTTATACCACACTAGCAGAGATGAGTAGTTGCAAGAGACCATATTGCCCACAAAGCCTAAAATATTTACTCCCTGGACCTTATTTAAAAAAAAAAAAAAAAAAAAAAAGGCCAGACAGACCCTGCAAATAGGTAATGGGCAAAGAAATATAAATGGCTATTAGCTCAAAAAGCTAAAAAATGCTGTTAAAGATCATGCGCGGTGGCTCACACCTGTAATCTCAGCACTTTGGGAAGTTGAGGCGGGAAGATTCTTTGAGGCTGTGAGTTCGAGACCAGCCTAGGCAACATGGTGAAACCCCATCTCTATAAAAAACACAAAAAATTAGCCAGCCATGGCGGTAGTCCCAGCTATTTGAGAGGCTGAGGTGGGAGGATCACCTGAGCCCAGGAGGTAGAGGCTGCAGTGAGCCATCATTGTACCACTGCACTCCAGCCTGGGCAACAGAGTGAGACCTTGTCAAAAAAAAAAAAAAAAAAAAAAAACTATTAAAAAACTATTAAAGCTTCTCAAACTGGCAAAGGTAAAAAAAACAACAACAACAACAAAAAAAAACGGGTAATGTAGTAAGGTGAGAATAAGAAATGATTCTCAATTACTATTGCCAGTATTAATTTTACAACCTTTTTGAAGGCCAGTTTTATAGTATCTATTACAATTTTTAATGAGGATAATCTTTGAGCTTTTAAGAACTTGAATCACTTATTCAAGTTTTCAAAGTTATGTACAATGAAGTTCACTGTAATATTGTCTATAATGGCTGAAACATTGGAAGAAACAACCCAAATGTCCATTGGTAAGAAGTTTTAAAAAATTATGCTCCTGAAATGTTTTTGAACTAGACAGAAGTGGTGGTTGCACAGCATTGTGAATGCACTAAATGCCACTGAACTGTTCGCGTTAAAATAGTTGATTTTATGTTGTGTGAATTTCACTCCAATAATTTAAACATTGTATTCCTTTTGTGCAATTCAATACTGTATAATCCTTAAGAAAAATGGGATAGATGTATATAAACCAATGAGGAAAGATGTCAGAGACATGTTAAGTATAAAATGCAATTTGCCATACAGTGTGTATGATATGATCCTATTACAGTTTGAAGGGTACGCATGTTTGAGAGAGAGAGAGGGCATAGAGAGAGAGGAGAGAGAGGGAGGGACAGAGGGAGACAGGGAGGGAGAGAAGGAGGGAGAGAGAGAGAAAATGGAGTGTGTGTGAGTAAGTCTGGAGAAGAGAGCAAAGAATATGAATTGTAGTGGACATGCGTAGTTTTAGTTACTCCATATCTGAATACTATTCTATTTGAGAAGTATCCCAAGATAGGTAGGAGCTGGTTCTATTGCTTTAGTGAGAGCCTAAAAGGGCCACATAGTTTCTCTCCTAATTCCTTGGCAGTCAGTTGAGAGATGTAACATAATTGGCTCAGCCAATCAGACATTCCACTCAGCAGTTCCACTCTTATAGGAGTGATACAAAGGAGCAGAGCATCTTGGGAGTCAAATACTGCATTGAGCATTGAGCAGTGTGGCCATGAGAGGTCTTTAGTTCATGTCACTTGGTCTCGCCTTGCTATTAGTTCTGCCTGTTTTTCAAGTGTGATCCAAACTTCCTGCCAGTTGTGTGAGCGATATGTATTCCTTCCATATAATTCTTTTTCTGCTACATTTAGCCAGAGTTGACTCTTCTAGTTTGCAACCAAGAACCAAAAATAAATCTGAAGAAATACACACCTGCATGTTATAAGGTTATCTCTGGGCAGGTTACACACCTAAGAGTAGAGTAGCTGGCTCCTGGGGCATGTACGCATTCAAGCATCATCAACAAAGACAAATTGTTTTCCAAAGCAATTAGACCAATTTACTCTCCCACCAAGCATTTTATGAGCGTTCCCTTTGTTCCACATCAACACTGATGCCTGGTACTGTCAGTCATCTTAATTTTAGCCATTTTGGTGGATATGACATGGTATCTCATTTCGGACATAATTTACATTTTCCTGGTTACTTATGATGTTGCATCTCTTTTTGTATATCTATTTGGTTTTGAATTTCCTTCAGCATAAACTGGCTATCCATATCGTTTGCCCATTTTTCTATTGAGAAGCCTATGTTTTCCTTATTGCCTTGTAGGAGTTCTTCGTATATTATGGAGATGATCTATTGTATACATTGAAAATATCTTCTTGTTTGCATTTTTCTCTTCATCCTTCCAATAACAATGTCTTTTGTCATTAAATTATTTATTTATTTATTTTTGAAAGGGTCTCACTCTGTCACCCAGGCTATAGTGCAGTGGCACAATCCTCAGTTCACTGCAACATCCACCTCCGAGGTTTAAGCGATTCTCCTGCCTCAGCCTTTCAAGTAGCTGGGATTATAGGTGTCCACCATCACACCCGGCTAATTTTTATATTTTTAGTAGAGACAGGGTTTCACCATATTGGCCAGGCTGGTCTCAAACTCCTGGTCTCAAGTGTTCTGCCTGCCTCGGCCTCGCAAAGTGCTGGGATTACAGGCATGAGCCACCCAGCCCGGCCTAGATGTTTTTCATTTTTAACATAACTGGGTAAATATATCAGCCTTTTCTTTTATGATTTGTTCTTTTTGTGTCGTAGTTAGAAAGCCATTTCTTACACTTTTTGTATACGTCATCTTGTTTTTCACATTTAGGCCTTTGATCTACCTGGATGATATTATTTGTGTAAGGTGTGAATTGTGAATCTAAGTTTAATTTTTCCATATGGATAGCCATATGATTGTTTATAAAGAACCTGCAATTAGAAAAAGTAAAAATATTTTTAGTAGGAGTAGATCACCGCAAAGACATAAACCTTAGTATTATAGGAACATACTGCATAAAAAAGGAATGCTCAATTAAAATGAAAAGAATCATTTATTCAATAATTACATTTGGCCATTTGAGCAAAAATAATCCATTTAGTTACAGGAATCACATAAAGCACCAAAATAAATTCCAGAGGGAGTTAAATATAAAAGAAGCATTCATTTTAAAACAAGAAGATTATATTAATAAATATTTATGACTCTTTTGATGGAGAAGGAGATAGCAACAAAAAAGATTTTTCAAAACCCAAGAATAAATGTAATAAGAAATGAGTGAGATCTTTACGAGAAAAAAATGGAAAATGCTACTAGAAGACATAAAAGGGGACTTATCAAGAAACATACCCTGTTTTTAAAATAGAGGTATTTTATATTATTATAAAAATTACTTTTCCTTAGGTTAGTCTGTACATTTAATACTATCTTACTAAAAACACAATCATGAATTTTAAATAGCCAAGGTGACATGAAAGTTTATATTGTAAAATAAACAGGAAGAACAATCAAAAAAATTCTAACCATAGGTGAGTAGTAATGGAGGACCTCGGTCTGTTTCATATTAAAATATATTACAAGGGTTTATCATTGTTGAGATGGTTCTTGGTGTAACCAAAATCAGGTTTGGGCCACTTGTCACTTGAAAGCTAAAAACTCAAGAGATGAGCTTTGCTGAAAGGAAGGTTAGCTTTATTGAGGAAGCCAGCAACCCAGGGGAGGCAATAAACTAGCGTTCAAAGACCACCTCACCGAGTTGAGTCTCTGGATCAGGGAAATTAGAGGAAATAATGATCAAAGCATTTTTATGAAACTCGCGCAGTCTCAGATAGGCAGTTAGTCAATATTCTGGGGCCTTCTGCAGATGTCATCTGCCTGTTCTTACCAGGCTGGTCAGCCCGTTCCCAGAGTTGTTGGTCAGTGTGTTGTCTTTTACTTTTGCTGAAGGTCCTGTTCTCCTGAAACTGTTTTTAGTGAATAATCTACCAACTCAAGCAAAACAGTAATTGCATTCAAGCAAACAAACTTTTCTCTAACATGGAAGCAATAGTGTTACCTTGGCAGATATTTGGAGTAGAGGAGCTGCCTGTGGAAAGAGGCGTCACCATGAAAGGTCCCAGGCTCTCCAGAGCACCTGCTGGGCACTCAGAACTGAAACGGAAATTAAAAAAAAATTCTTTTCCTGGTTATATCGAGGCATACTTGATATATTAAAGTTGTCTCAATTCAAAGTGTATAACGTAATGTGTTGATATACATACACATGCTGAAATGATGTCTACAATCAAACTAATTCACATATTCACCTCACATAGTTACTTTTTGTGTGTGATGAAAACAATTAAGATCAACTCTTTTAGCAAATTTCAAATATACAATGCAGTATTATTATTATTTATTTTTTATTTTTTTTATTTTCTGAGATGAAGTTTTGCTCTTGTCACCCAGGCTGGAGTGCAATAGTGCAATCTCAGCTCACTGAACCTCCGCCTCACAGGTTCCAGTGATTCTCCTGCCTCAGCCTCCCAAGTAGCTGGGATTACGGGCGCCCGCCACCACGCCCAGCTGCCTTTTTGTAGTTTTAGCAGAGACGGGGTTTCACCATGGTGGCCAGGCTGGTCTTGAACTCCTGACCTCAGGTGATCTGCCCGCCTTGGCCTCCCAAAGTGCTGGGATTCCAGGAGTGAGCCACCGCGCCTGGCCACAATGCAGTATTATTAACTGTGACCATGCTGTACATTAGGTCTCTAGAACTTCTTTATCCTGCGTAGCGGACCTTTGCACCCTTTAACCAACATCTCTTCATTCCCCCACCCCTAGCAAACACCATTCTACTCTCTGCTTTTATACATTTGGCTTTTTCAGGTTCCACATCTCAGTGAGATCACCATGCAGTATTTGCCTTTCTGTGTCTGGCTTCACTTAGCATAATGTCCTCCGGGTTCATTTAAAAAAAAAAAAAGAATTAAGGACCTGAATAGATAATCCTCAAAAGAAGACATACAAATGGGCAACGGGTATATAAAAAGGTACTCGACATCACTAGGTATCGGGGAAATGCAAATCAAAGCCCAAATGAGATATCACCTCACACCTGTTAGAATGGCTATTATCACACAGACCAAAGACAACAAGCTGGCGAGAATGTGGAGAAAGGGGATCCCCTGTCCGCTGTTGGTGGGAATGTAAATTGGTGCAGCCATTATGGAAAAGAGTATAGAGTTTCCTCAATTAAAAAGAAAACTACCAGATGATCTAGCAATCCCACTTATGGGTACAAGGAAATGAAATCAGTATATGGAAGAAATATTTGCACCTCTATGATCTGTTCAGTGCTATGATCAGCACTATTTGCAATAGTCAAGATGTGGAAACAACCTAAATGTCCATCAACAGATGAATGAATAAAGAAAATGTCACACACACACAGGCACACACAGTGTTTTATATATATACACACACATCCACAGAGAGAGAGAGAGAGAGACTCGCTCTGGTTTTTTATTTATTTATTTGTTTATTTATTTTATTTTGAGACAGAGTCTCACTCTCGCCCAGGCTGGAGTGCAGTGGTGCCATCTTGGCTCACTGCAAGCTCCGCCTCCCGGGTTCACGCCATTCTCCTGCCTCAGCCTCCCGAGTAGCTGGGACTACAGGCGCCCGCCACCTTGCCTGGCTAATTTTTTCGTATTTTTAGTAGAGACAGGGTTTCACCATGTTGGCCAGGACAATCTTGATCTCCTGACCTCGTGATCCGCCCGCCTCCGCCTCCCAAAGTGCTGGGGTTACAGGCGTGAGCCACCGCGCCTGGCCACGCAATGTAATATTACTTAGCCTTTAAAAAGAAGGAAATCATGCCATTTGTAAAGACATGGATGAACCTGGAGAATATTATAGGCCAGGTGAAGTAAAATAGGCCAAATTTTTATCTTTACCCAACCTTTGCCTGAGGTAGTTGACTCGCGTTCTCCCTATGTCTGTGCGTTCACCCAAGCAGGCTGCTCATGCTCCATGCACTCACGCTTTTTAGGATTACGAGAATTGGCCGTAGGCCTTGCTGGAGCAGCATCAGCATCACTTAGGAGCTTATGAGAAATACAGAATCTCAACCCCTTCTCAGACCTGAAATAGGAATCTGCATTTTAACAGGATCCATCAGGAATTTTTATAAACATCAAAGTTTAAGAAGTGATTACTAGATATACCTTGTTGTCAGTGAAATAAAATTACATATTTCCCCAACTTATTTTAGCTGAACTAAGGCTTATTTTAAAAGTGTTGGCTGGGCGTGGTGGTTCACGCCTGTAATCCCAGCACTTTGGGAGGCTGAAGTGGGCGGATCATGAGAACAGGAGTTCAGGACCAGCCTGACCAATATGGTGAAACCCCGGCTCTACTAAAAATACAAAAAAAAAAAAAAAAAAAAAAATTAGCTGGATGTGGTGGCAGGTGCCTGTAATCCCAGCTACTCGGGAGGCTGAAGCAGGAGAATCACTTGAACTCAGGAGGTGGAGCTTGCAGTGAGCCAAGTCTGCACCGTTGCACTCCAGGCTGGGCGACAAGAGCAAGACTGTCTCAAAAAAAAAAAAAGAAGTGTTGTCTTTTGTACTCAAGGAGAAAATTCCCAGCCACTTCTGCAGCTGATTATTATTACTGTGCATCTCTCTCTTTTAGGACATGTGCCCACTGGTCTCAAATGCCATCCTGACCAGGAGCATCTGATTCTTCCTCTTGGTTGCACAATCCTCATTCAGGCAATAAATACTCAAGAGCAGAACTTCCTACAGGGTCACGGCAACAATGTCTCCTGCGTGGCCATCTCCAGGTCCGGACAGTACATCGCCTCCGGACAAGTCACATTCATGGGGTTCAAGGTGAATACAGTGAAAACAACTCATTGTCAATTTATCTAGTGGTGCCTCTCTAGAAGAATTACTCCGCCACAAGTTGTTAGTCCTATGTGGCAATGTGCTTTATTCTTCCTTCTTCTTCCTCTTGACTTCTCTTTTAACTCATCTTCATTCCGTCAGACCGGGAGTGAAGGACTCTGATGATTTCGCACCCAAGGTTGCAGCTTGTGACCGATAATGCTCACAAAGTTTCTGCTTAAAGCTGTTTCCATTGTGTTGCTATCACGTTTGTAGAACTGGATCTGATTTCTAGAAAAGTGATAGAACAGGTCGGGCGCAGCAGCTTACACCTGTAATCCCAGCACTTTGGGAGGCTGAGACGGGCAGATCACCTGAGGTCAGGAGTTTGAGACCAGCCTGGCCAACCTGGTGAAACCCCGTCTCTACTACAAATACAAAATTAGCCGGGTGTGGTGGTGGTGTGTGCCTGTAATCCCAGCTACTCAGGAGGCTGAGATAGGGAGAATTGCTTGAACCCAAGAGGTGGAGGTTGCAGTGAGCAAAGATCATGCCACTGCACTCCAGCGTGGGCAAAAAAGAGCGTGACTCTGTCTCAAAAAAAATAAAAAAGAAAAAAAGAAAAGTGACAGTACTAATTGTTTTTCACCAAGAAGGGTAGTCATCTCCTCAGATGGTTTTAATGCCTCCCTATGATCTGACGGTGTGTTCTTGCCCCCAGGCAGATATCATTTTGTGGGATTATAAGAAAAGAGAGCTGCTTGCTCGGCTGTCCCTTCACAAGGGCAAAATTGAAGCTCTGGCCTTTTCTCCAAATGATTTGTACTTGGTATCACTAGGAGGCCCAGATGACGGAAGGTAATGAACTAAACATATTTACTTATTTTCTTTATTTTTTTTTAACTTTTATTTTAGGTTCAGAGGTACATGTGCAGGTTTTTTATATAGGTAAACTTAAGTCACAGTTATACAGATTATTTCATCAACCAGGTGCTCAGCCTAGTACCCAGTAGTTATTTTTTGTGATCCTCTCCCTCCTCCCACCCTCCACCCTCAAGCAGGCCCCAGTGTCTGTGTTCCCTTCTATGCGTTCATGTGTTCTCATCATTTAGCTCCCACTTATAAGTAAGAGCATGTGGTATTTGGTTTTCTATTTCTACATTAGGTTGCTAAGGATAATGGCCTCCAGCTCCATCTACATTCCTGTAATGGACATGATCTCATTCTTTTTTATGGCTGCATAGTATTACATGATGTATATGTACCACATTTTCTTTATCCAGTCTACCATTGATGAGCATTTAGGTTGAAATCATGTCTTTGCTATTGTGAATAGTGCTGTGATGCACATACAATCAGATATGTCTTTGTGGTAGAACTATGTACATTCCTTTGAGTATGTAGCCAGTAATGGGATTGCTGGATTTAATGATAGTTCTGTTTGCAGTTCTCTGAGCAATTACCACCCTGCTTTCCACAATGGTTCAACTAATCTACACTCCCACCAACAGTGTATAAGCATTCCCCTTTCTTTGCAACCTCACCAGCATCTGTTATTTTTTGACTTTTTAATAATGGTTGTTCTGACTGATATGAGATGATTATCTCACTGTGGTTTTGATTTGCATTTCTCTAATGACCAGTGGTATTGAGCCTTTTTTCCTATGCTTGTTGGCTGCATGTATGTCTTCTTTTGCAAAGTGTTCACGTCCTTTACCTGCTTTTTAATGGGGTTTTTGTTTCTTCTTATAAATTTATTTAAGTTCTGTACAGATGCAAGATACTTTCTCAGATGCCAAGTGTGCAATATTTGCATATTTTCTGCCAGGTGTATTTCCAGAAGTGACAAGGGTCCTGTCCCCTCTAATGTTCTCTCTTGGCCCGTCTATATTTCAGTGTGCATTGTCTGAAAAGCCTTTGAGAAAAATACCCTCAAAGAGTGGTTTTCGAACTTGGCTGCTTGTTGAGATCACCCGGGCGGCTTCAGGGAATCACTGGTGCCTGGGTGTGCCTTCAGAGAGTCCAATTTGATTGGCCTGAGCTCTAAGATTTATACAAGCTTCCCAGTACTGTGTTGAACAAAAGTGGCCAGAGTGAGCATCTGTAAGGAACATGGCTGTGCTTTGGTCAAGGAGAGGCCAAGGAAGGATGTTTACATCCTGCGTGACTCAGCAAGTTTAGAGCGCAGGCATATAATTCCACTGCTAACACAGCCTTGTAGCCATAACATGGGAAAGGCCATCACTTGGCTCTACACCACTATTGTCTGTTAAAGGTATAATTGCCCTGTGGACACTGTGCAGGTGCCCTGGCGCCCAGAGAAAGAGAGAGAGAGCCAGAGCTGTCCATCTTTGCAGATGGACAAAGGGGAGCCAGGACACAGCTCAGCTCACTCGTGCCCAGAGAGGCAAAGAGTTAAGCTGCTGACCCTGAAGCCAGGGTAGAGCTGGCTGCGCAGCTGTATGTGGGAGCTGCCAGCTCAAGAAGCACAGGCAGGGCGGACAGTGTGAGAAAGCTGTTGATGAGGGCTGCTGCTGAATAAAATCATCTTCCACCTGCCTACAGTCCCCAAGTGTTCTTCCTGCTCATCCACCCACTCCCCTCGGACTTCAGCACGGGCTGGACCCAGACCCTGGGATCGGACAGCATCCATATCTTGTTTCAGGTCTTAGTGGAAAGGCTTTCAATTTCACCCCATTCAGTGTGATATTAGCTGTGGGTTTGTCACATAAGGTCTTTATCATGTTGAGGTATGTTCCTTCCATATTCCATACCCAACAGAATATTTTTTTTAGCCACAGAAAATAATTTTTTTTTTTTTTTTGAGATGGAGTTTTACTCCTGTTGCCCAGGCTGGAGTTCTATGGCGCAATCTCGGCTCACTGCAATCTCTGCCTCCCAGGTTCAAACAATTCTCCTGCCTCAGCTTCCCGAGTAGCTAGGAGCTGGGATTACAGGCATGCGTCACCACGCGTGGCTAATTTTGTAAATTTTTTTTTTTTTTTTTTTTTTCAGTAGAGATAGGGTTTCTCCATGTTGGCCAGGCTGGTCTCAAGCTCCTGACCTCGGGTGATCCACCCGCCTCAGCCTCCCAAAGTGCAGGGATTACGGGTGTGAGCCACCGTTCCTGGCCAAGACTTTTTTTTCTTTTTTTTTTAAGAACGAGCTCTTGTCATTGCAGCAACATGAATGTAACTGGAGGTGATTATATTCAATGGAATAAGCCAGGCACAGAAACAAATATCTCATGTTCTCACTCATATCTGGGAGTTAAAAAAAAGTAGCTCTCACAGAGGGAGAGAGTGGTTAGCAGAGGCTGGGAAGGGAAGGAGGTGGGGGGATAAGAGAAGTTGGTTAATGGGTACAAAAATACACTTACATAGAAAGAATACATGCTAGTATTCAATCATATGGCAGGAAAATGATAATCATTCAGTGAATATTTCAAAATAGCTGGAAGAATTGTAATATTCTCCACACAAAGATAAACGTTTGAGGTGATGGATATCCCAACCACTCTGATTTGATCATTACACATTGTATACAGGTATCAAAATATCACTGCATCCCACAAATATGTACAGCTCTGGTGTAGCTGTAAAAAAGTGTCCCAGATGATTCTAACGTGCATTAGATATGAGATCCATTGCTGAAAAGAAGGACACCATCCCCATCATCATTGTCATGAAAGACAACAGCTACATTTTTAAAGCACATAAAATACATGGCAGGCATGACCTGAAGGTTTTTATTGCATTGTCTAAATTAAGTCCCACATCAGTTTCAAGAGGTGGAAGCTATCTGTGCCAGGTGACAAGTAAGGAGCCAGCTGCTGAGTGACAGACCTGGAAGACAAACCCTAGCAGCATGACTCCAGAGGCTGCGCCTTGAACTTGCATTGCCAAGACATGATCTTTGCCCTTGAGTTAACTCACAGTCAAGTTGTTAGGCAGAGAACAGAAAGGAAACTGAAAAAAAAGAAGTATATTTAAAGTATATTAGGAAGAACTGGCCAGGTGCAGTGGCTCACACCTATAATCCCAGCACTTTGGGAGGCCAAAGCAGGCAGATCACCTGAGGTCAGGAGTTTGAGACCAACCTGGTCAACCTGGTGAATCACTGGCTCTACTAAAAACACAAAATTTAGCCGGGCGTAATGCCAGTACCTGTAATCCCAGCTACTTGGGAGGCTGAGGCAGGAGAATCGCTTGAACCTGGGAGGCAGAGGTTGCAGTGAGTGGAGATCGCACCACTGCACTCCAGCCTGGGCGACAGAGCGAGACTCCAGTTAAAAACAAATAAATAAACAAACAAACAAAATATATTAGGAAGAACAATCAATGCAGTACATATTCCTATGTAAATGTCAAAGGAACACAATCTGCAGAAGAAAAATAATAACACCTGAGGTTTGTATGGGATTTAATACTTCAGTACACTTCTATGTATATTTTCTTATTTGAGCTTCATAGGTTTATTACAAAGGAAATTTATATTTGTGTATAGTTATATAATGATAGTCCTTCTCTTACTATATAGCACATCAACAAAATTTTCATGAGATTTCCTCCTTTTCTTGTCATTCATCAGTGGTCACCCCTTCCTTAGCCCAGTACCACTTAACTGTTTCTGATAAGAAATGTATTGGCCAGGTGCGGCGGCTCGCGCCTGTAATCCCAACACTTTGGGAGGCCAAGGCAGGTGGATCAACTGAGGTCAGGGGTTTGAGACCAGCCTGGCCAACATGGCGAGACCCCATCTCTGCTAAAAATACAAAAATTAGCCAGACATGGTGACAGGCACCTGTAATCCCAGCTACTCAGGAGGCTGAGGCAGGAGAATTGCTTGAACCTGGGAGATGGAGGTTGCAGTGAGCCAGGGTCGTGCCATTGCACTCCAGCCTGGGTACAAGAGTGAGACTCCATCTCAAAAAAAAAAAAGAAAGAAAGAAATGTATCCAGAAATCCCCTGTTAACGTTCTTAGCTCAACTTTTTTTTTTTGCAAGCAGAAAAAGGCTTGTTTTATTTTAATGACTGATCTATGTAATCGCCAAGACTGCTATCTACAGACAAGAAATGGGGAGCTCCTATTTCTTAGCCTCTTCCTCCTTGGACAAGTCTTGATCTTCTCCTTCTTGGCCCAGAGATGGTCTTCACGGCACTTGTGTATTTCCTTGGTCTTAGATCTGTGGGCCTTAGCCTGGTCAACCGGGAGCTTCTTGCAGGCTTTGTCTGCCATCAGCTCACGGATGTGTTCCATGAGAATCCAGTTGTTTTTTGAACACATTCCCCTCTACCTTCAGGTAGAGGCTGTGATACGTGTGGTGATCAATCTTCTTGGATCCACGGTATCTTCAGAGCAGGTGGAGCAGAATCCTCATTCTCCTCATCCAAGTTACTTTCTCTGGCAAAGGGCTGCACCCTTTGGCTTACCTATGCCCATGTGCCTGCCCTTCTGGTGGGCCAAGGTGTTTTCCCAGCATCCAGCCAGGGAATGGACAGTCACAGGCTTATGATAATTAGCCCATCTTTGATCAGCTTCCAGATCTGCAGGTGGGAGTTGGCCTTGGCAATTTCACTGGTCTCATTGGGATCCAACCAGACCTTCTTGGCACTAGAGGAAAGCCCCGTCTGAAGCCTGAGCATCCTCACGGCTTTGGCCACTGCAGCAAAAGGAAAGAGTTCCAACATCCTTCGCTCAACTTAAAGCAGTTATTCTCAACCTTTGGTGCACACTGAAATCACCTAGAAAGATTTAAAAAACACTGATGCTTTGGTCCCACCCCCAGAGATTCTTGGAGCTAGGTCATTAGGCCACCCCCATCCCACCCCCTGTCAAAGAGACTAGGTCTTGGAGGGGGGAAATGGCCCCTTAACCAAGGTTAATCTGGCAAAACTGTTAATCTCCTCTGTAATTTTAAGCTGCCTAAAATTTGCTTGCAGAACATTCGAGAATGTTGAAAAGCCAAAAGAAAGAAAGTAAAACAAACCTTGCTGTACTAAAAAATGCAATATGCCCATCCGTGGATAGTCTCTGTGGTGAGAAGGGTGGAGTTCTGCTGACTGGTTTGCATAGTCAGGGGATCAACCCTGAATGGGTGGCAGGGGTTTATTCTACCCAACCCATCTAGCTTCTACACAGAGGAAAAGAAACAAAAGGGAAGCTGCCAATTATAGTGGACATCCTATAGTTTTCATGCATTTTTTTTTTTTGAGATGGAGTTTCACTCTTGTTGCCCAGGCTGGAGTGCAACAGCACAATCTCGGCTCACTGCAACCTCTGCCTCCTGGGTTCAAGCAATTCTCCTGTCTCAGCCTCCTGAATAGCTGGGATTACAGGCATGCACCACCACACCTGGCTAATTTTGTATTTTTAGTAGAGACGGGGTTTCTTCATGTTAGTCAGGCTGATCTCGAACTCCGACCTCAGGTGATTCACCCTCCTTGACTTCCCAAAGTGCTGGGATTATAGGCGTGAGCCACTGCCCCCGGCCTGCATGTATCTTTTAAATTTTGTAACCTATTTATGAAACTTTTGGCATTGATGTCATCATAGTATTCATGTTGTAATGCAGCCTGCTTTTTGACTGACTTCACACCAAGGACATCTATGTATGTACACGTAGATATAGATCTCATTCTTTGCCATAATAGCGTAGTATTCCATTGTACAGATGTGCTGGAATCTATTTGGCCAGCTCTCTATGTTGGTGCCCTTTGTTTTATCTATTTTTAAAACAAATATCTTTTGTGCTTGTTGCCACACAGCCTAGGCAACAAGAGCAGTGGCTCACACCAGTAATCCAAGCACTTCAGGAGGCCAAGATGGAAAGGATCACTTGAGCCTAGAAGTTCAAGACTAGCCTGATTCTCCTGCCTCAGCCTCCCGAGTAGCTGGGAGCTACAGGCGCACTCCACCACTTCTGGCTAATTTTTTAATTTTCAGTAAAGATGGATTTTCACCATGTTGGCCAGGTTGGTCTCAAACTCTTGACCTCAGGTGATCCACCTGCCTCGGCCTCCCAAAGTGCTGGGATTACAGGTGTGAGTCATTGCACCCAGCCAACATTCGAAACCATCCTGGCCAACATGGTGAAACCCCGTCTCTACTAAAAATACATTACCTGGATGTGGTGGTGCATGCCTGTAGTCCTAGCTACTCGGGAGGCTGAGGTAGGAGAATCGCTTAAATCCAGGAGGTGGAGGTTGCGGTGAGCCAAGATCACGCCATTGCACTCCAGCCTGGGCAACAAGAGCAAAACTCCATCTCAGAAACAAACAACAACAACAACAACAAACTTTTAATGTGTCACTGTTGTGTCTTCTAATAGGGAGACCCCATCTCTACAAAAACTGAAAAATTAGCCAGGTATGGTGGTGTGTGCCTGTAGTCCCAGCTACTTGGGAGGCGTGGTTGAGGAGATGTTGGGATGGGGTAATTTCGTTGTTCGTTTTTAAGTAACCTATTGTGGTTTTTTCTTTCTAGAACCACTAAGATGGTTGTTTCTTATTTTGAAAGCCTGTTTTCCCTTTGACTTTTTTTTGGTCCTTCTTATTTCGGCAGTGTGGTGGTGTGGAGCATAGCCAAGAGAGATGCCATCTGCGGCAGCCCTGCAGCCGGCCTCAATGTTGGGAATGCCACCAATGTAATCTTCTCCAGGTGCCGCGATGAGATGTTTGTGACTGCTGGGAAGTACGTGTCTGCCTTCGGAGTTTCCAGAACTCAAACATTGCTTTATTTTCTTGCACAGAAAACGTGGTCATTCTGATCTGGGGGAACGTGTCTTTAGTCCTGGATAAATACCTTACATCATAGTTTTTGTGATTTTGTACTCATTAAAAGTTCTCTTCGCTGGAGGTATTTTAACTACAGTTATTTTAAAATTCTGTGATTACTGATGAAAAGATTTTGCTTACCTGCTTAACTGTTCTCAGGTTCTTGTTTGTGACGGGATTATCTCCAATCCATGCCCACAGAAATAATTTGCACAATTGAACAGATTGATGTTTCTTTCCACCTGCTCTTAACTGGGGTCTCATAATCTGATAGTTTGCAAATGAATTCTGCCAGGAAGTTTCAGATGGTGAGACTTTAGCCATATAAGATAATTACAGGCAGGATCAGCTTTAACCAGCTAATGGTGACCTAGCTCAAAGTTTGAACAGAGGCCAGTATCTGCCTAAGAGAGGGAATAAATTAATTTACAGATTCACTAATTAGCACCCTGTTTGGAGGGTTTTTTTTTTTTTTTTTTTTTTTGGCAGTGTTTTGCTGTGTCACCCAGGTTGGAGTGCAATGGCGTGGTCTGAGCTCACCGCAACCTCCACCTAACAGGTTCAAGCAATTCTCCTGCCTCAGCTTCCCAAGTATCTGGGATAACAGGACCCCATACCTGGCTAATTTTTGTATTTTTAGTAGAGACAGGGTTTCACCTTGTTGGCCAGATTGGTCTCCAACTCCTGACCGCAGATGCCTGTTTGGAGTTTGAAGGGAAGGTTAAACAAGAATTTTAAAAATCCTTTTTTTGGGGGCCGGGCGTGGTGGCTCATGCTTGTAATCCCAGCACTTTGAGAGGCCAAGGTGGGCGGATCACGAGGTCGGGAGATCGAGACCATCCTGGCTAACAGGGTGAAATCCCGTCTCTACTAAAAATACAAAAATTAGCCAGGTGTGGTGGCAGGCACCTGTAATCCCAGCTGCTCAGGAGTCTGAGGCAGGAGAATGGGCTGAACCCAGGAGGTGGAGCTTGCAGTGAGCCGAGATCGCACCACTGCACTACAGCCTGGCGACAGAGCAAGAATCCGTCTAAAAAAAAAAAAATTCCTTTTAAATGTTTATATACCAGTCCAAAGGGAAAGAAATCAGAAAATACAGAGTTGAAGTATGTGTTCGGTAGAACTATTTTTTTCAACCCATGTGTGGCCTCCCATCTGGGAAAGGTACACGTGCTTGGTTACCTCTCCAGCCAGAGAAGAAAATTTGTGCAGCTCCACATCTGTATTGTTTCCTGTGCCCGCTTTACGATATGCAACTTACATTTGCTCCATGGCTCATCCTGAGGAACGATTCATCCAGAGGAGAGGCCATGAAGCTAATTGACCAGCATGAAATCCAGCCCCTACCAAGCAATCTAAAGCAACTGACCAGGGGCTGTGGCGGCGCTCTTCAACTTTGTTCAGGTTTGCAGAGCGATCTGGCTCAGCCAGGGTTTTTATGGGGCTCTTTCTGTTCCTTAGCAACCCCTTCAGCAGCAGGCATGGGTCCATTCTGATGTCCATGAGCAACATTTCTTCAGGACTCAAAGCTTGAATTTTATACAAAAAAAGTTTTTTAGGACAATCTGCATTCTATGTCTGGCTTGATTTCATGTGACACTGAGAACTGAGAAAGTGAACGTTCTTAAGTAAAATGTTTGACAGGGCACCTACGTATGCCGGGCTCTCTAACTTGGTCCCAATGCCATGTGTTCCACCATATTGTCCCCATGAGATAGCCTGCAAGTTTCAGTATTTCAGAATCCAAAGAACATCTACCAGGAAGACCATGAAAAAAGCTCTTTGTTTAAAAAAAAAAAAAAAGTTCAGTACGTTTAAAATATGTCTGAGCACTTACTATATATATATAACTCTGGGAGCTAAAAAACAAAAAGAAAAACTATATATATAGAGAGAGAGACACACACATAGTTATATATGTTTATATAGTTATATATGTATATGTTTGTGTATGTAGATGTGTGTGTGTGTATATACACATATATACACATATGTGTGTGTGTGTGTGTGTGTATACACATATAGAGAGAAATGGAGTCTCACGCTGTCACCCAGGCTGGAGTGCAATGGCACAATCTCAGCTCACTGCAACCTCTGCCTCCTGGGTTCAAATAATTCTCCTGCCTCAGCCTCCCAAGTAACTGGGATTACAGGTGCATGCTGCCACAGCTGGCTAATTTTTTTGTATTTTAGTAGAGATGGGGTTTCACCATGTTGTCCAGGCTGGTCTTGAACTCCTGAGCTCAGGCAATCCACCTGCCTCAGCCTCCTAAAGGTCTAGGATTATAGGTGTCAGCCACTACCCCCAGCCCAAAACTTGATATGTTTTTGGATTATTAATCTTTTCTGCCTTAAAATATTAGCTGAAGTCTTTGTGATGTTGGCCTTGAAATTTTTATACAATTATTAATTCAGATTAATCCAACATATAATGAGTCAATATCGACCATGGATCAAGTCCTGTGTTAGATGCCTATTTGATTTAGCTTTTAGTCATTTGGTCTCATTTCTCTTTCCTTGAAGACAAGACTCCACACCACAGGTCTTCCCTTTAAAATTTTCCTTGCAACTCAATATCTTGAAAAAAACACATTTAAACTTACTCCTCCTCCGGTTTTTTTGTTTTGTTTTGTTTTGTTTTTTGAGACAGAGTTTTGCTCTTGTCACCCCGGCTGGAGTGCAATGGCACCATCTCGGCTCACTGCAACCTCCACCTCCCAGGTTCAAGCGATTCTCCTGCTTCAGCCTCCCGAGTAGTTGGGATTACAGGCACCCACCACCACACCTGGCTAATTTTTTATATTTTTAGTAGAGACAGAGTTTCACCATGTTGGCCAGGCTGGTCTCGAACTCCCAACCTCAGGTGATCCACCCACCTTTGCCTCTCAAAGTGCTGGGATTACAGGCATGAGCCACTGTGCCCAGCCCTTCTCCTCCTGTTGAAATGAAATTTGGTGTCCTTTGACCAACATCTCCCTACTCTCCCACCCCCAGTCTCTGATAACCACCATTCTACTGTCTCATGAGTTAGGCATTTTTATACTCCATAGCTGAATAAAGTCACGCAGTGTTTGTTTTCCTGTGCTTGGCTTATTTCACTTAAAATAATGTCCATCAGGTTTGTCCATGTTGTCACAAATGACAGGATTTCTTTTCATCGTGTACATATACCACATTTTTAAAGTCCATCTATCTTTTGATGGACACAGGTTGTGGACATCATGGTGATTATACTTCATAATATATTGTATACTTGAAAATTCCTAACAGAATTAATGTTAAGTATTCTCACCACCAAAAAAAAATGGTAATTATACAAGGTAAGGCATATGTTCAATAGCTTGATTTTGCTATTCTACAACGTGTATATGTATATAAACCTCATGATGTACACCATAAATATATATTATTTTTACTTGTCAATTAGAAAGAAAGAAAAGAAGGCCAGGCATGGTAGCTTACGCCTGTAATCCCAGCACTTTGGGAGGCTGAAGCGGGCAGGTCATGAGGTCAACAGATTGAGATCATTCTGGCCAACACGGTGAAACCCTGTCTCTACTAAAAATACAAAAATTAGCCGGCCATGGTGGCGGGCACCTGTAGTTCCAGCTACTCAGGAGGCTAAGGCAGGAGAATGGCTTGAACCTGGGAGATGGAGGTTGCAGTGAGCCGAGATAGCACCACTGCACTCCAGCCTGGCGATAGAAGGAGGCTTTTTCTAAAACAAAAAAAAAAAAAAAAAAAAGAAAGAAAGAAAAGAAAAGAACAAAGAGGAAGAAATTTAAGAAGCTCTGATTTGCTCTGCCCTTGTTCTCATGCTTACGTGTGTGTTTGTTTTCCGTAGAGTGGGGAGTGTGCACTTCAGAGTGAGAGGGAGATGGGTGTGAATCCCTGCTCTGCTGTGTTTGAGCTCCACACGTTCTCATCTGGGAGGGAGGATCACAAAACCTGCCTCATGGTGTTGTTATGAGGATCGAATAAAAGATCTTTCATAGTGCACTAGGCCCTAACGAAGCCTCGAAAATGTTTAGATCTCTTCCCTTCAGTTTCAGGGATGAAGTGATTATTCAATGGGTGTCCCTCTGATTGTGACTTTTTTTTTTATATATAGTGGGACAATTCGAGTATGGGAACTGGATCTTCCAAATAGAAAAATCTGGCCAACTGAGTGCCAAACAGGACAGATGAAAAGAATAGTCATGAGTATTGGAGTAAGTATTAATCAAGTATTAAGTAACAATTAGCACACATTCCTGTTAGCAGTACTGACCAAGGTGTTTGTGTGTGTGTACATGGGGCTGGGGATAGGAAGGTGGGGAATAGACATAGGGGGTGTTGATTGAAGAAGCTCACCTTGGCCGGGTGCAGTGGCTCACACTGTAATCCCAGCACTTTGGGAGGCCGAGGCGGGCGGATCACCTGAGCTCAGGAGTTGAAGACCAGCCTGACCAACATGGAGAAACCTCGTCTCTACTAAAAATACAAAATTAGCTAATTAGCGTCGTGGCGTATTCCTATAATCCCAGCTACTCAGGAGGCTGAGGCGGGAGAATTGCTTGAACCTGGGAGGCGGAGGTTGCGATGAGCCAAGATTGTGCCACTGCACTCCAGCCTAGGCAACAAGAGCCAAACTCTGTCTCCTGGCCAACATGGTGAAACCTTGTCTCTTCTAAAAATAAAAAAATTAGCCAGGTGTGGTGGTGGGTGTCTGCAGTCCCAGCTACTCAGGAGGTTGAGGCAGGAGAATTGCTTGAACCCAGGAGGCAGAAGTTGAGGTGAGCTGGGATCACGCCACTGCGCTCCAGCCTGGGCAACAGAGTGACACTCTGTTTCAAAAAGAAGAAAAAGTTCACCTCTGCCACTCCCTTTAGGAGTCAGGGAAGAGTCACCTAGACACAGCACAGGTAAACCTTGTTTTACTGGAATCTAGGCTGTCATTAAACACCCAAAGCCTGCCTCACCTGGACGAAAGCATTGTAGCCCGCGGCACTTAGAGCCCACAGCACATTCCTATGTCACTGATGCTATTTCTGCTACTGAAAATAAAGTTTCTGACCATGAAATCCATGGCTGAAATGCAATCTCTTCCATACAGAGAAATTATTAATATATTTTAAATGTGGGTTTATATATTCAGGTTGTGTATTCCTTGTCTGATATGCTTATAGCCAGAAGTGTTTTGAATTTTGGATTGTTTTCAGATTTTGGAGTATCTGCACTACACTGACCAGTTCAGCACCTCTAATCTGAAAATTCAAAATTTAAGATGTGCCAATGAGCATTTCCTTGGAGTGTCACATCAGCACTCAAACATTTCCGATTTTGGAGCATTTCAGATTTTAGATTTTTGGATGAAGGATACTCATCCTGTATAACTTCATTCTCCATGGACTGATTCCTCTTGTTTAATGCATAGTCATTTTATGAATCTAGACTTTGGAAAATATGAGATAAAGCAAAATTTTGGAGGAGCACACCTTTATCCTAGGAGCCCTTAAGAGATGTCTCAAAAGTCTGAACTGACAGAGGATGCCTGTTAACATCAGACCCAGACAGACTTCAAGTGAAACGCACAGGCTAATTGGAGTTGGATATTTCCTCCCATCCTATGTGTAGCCCTAACCCTGCTCCCCTTAGCTGTTCTGACCCATCTTTGAGCCTAGGGAAATAGAAGCAGCCCTGAGCACCTTTGCAAGTCTTCCCGGGGTGCCAGAGGAACTTCATCCCATTCCTGAGCAGGGGTTCGTGGGCGTCACTGAGGACATCTGGGTCTTCACGATTTATTTATTTATTTATTTTTCCTGAGGCAGAGTTTTGCTCTTGTCGCCCAGGCTGGAATGCAGTGGCCCAATCTCTGCTCACTGCAACCTCCGCCTCTCGGGTTCAAGTGATTCTCCCGCCTCACCCTCCCGAGTAGCTGGGATTACAGGAATGCGCCATGATACCCAGCTGATTTTGTATTTTTAGTAGAGACGGGCTTTCTCCATGTTGGTCAGGCTGGTCTGGAACTCCTGAGCTCAGGTGATCCGCCCGCCTCGGCCTCCCAAAGTGCTGGGATTACAGGTGTGAGCCACCAAGCCTGGCCAAGATTTCTTTTTCTTGCTTCTTCAGATGGCCGACGATGATAGCTTTTTCTACCTTGGAACCACGACTGGAGATATTCTAAAAATGAACCCCAGGACTAAACTGCTGACAGATGCAGGGCCTGCGAAGGACAAATTCAGTTTGGTGAGTAGAGACCATCACCACTGCCCTGCCATTTTTCTCCCTTCACTAGCAGTATGTACTTTTTTTTCTTTTTTTTTTTTTCGAGACAGAGTCTTGTTCTGTCGCCCAGGCTGGAGTGCAATGGCATGATCTTGGCTCACTGCAACTTCCGCCTCCCTGGTTCAAGCGATTGTCCCACCTCAGCCTCTCAAGTAGCTGGGACTACAGGCGTGCACCACTATGCCTGACTAATTTTTGTACTTTTCAGTAGAGACAGGGTTTCATCATGTTGGCCAGGCTGGTCTTGAACTCCTGACCTCAGGTGATCAGCCCACTTTGGTCTCTCAAAGTGCTGGGATTACAGGTGTGAGTCACCGCACCCGGCCAAAGCACATACTTTCTTAATGAAGAAAGAGTTTGTGGGAAAACATAAAAAGTCAGTGATGGACCCCAAGCCACATCTCAGTTTGCAAGGTACATTGGCCAGTTCTCTACGCCCTCATCCCTGGTTTTTATTCAGGGTAAAGACATTTCTAGGTGTCCTGAATTAGGGAATCAGAACCACATTTATGTTCACCTCTTCAAAGCATAGGGCCCGTTGCTTTGTGATTTTAAACCACATTGGTTCCAGCCCCATTGCCATACATAAGTGTGCTCTTTGATCTATAAAACTATATAAAAATTTTTGTCTACTCTTCTAACTAGATCTTAGATTTTAGCTTCAGCTGACATTATAAGTCACGAAAAAGACCTATAAATAGCCAACTGTTTATATTTACAGAATTC
Source organism: Piliocolobus tephrosceles (assembly GCF_002776525.5). Taxonomy (NCBI): domain Eukaryota; kingdom Metazoa; phylum Chordata; class Mammalia; order Primates; family Cercopithecidae; genus Piliocolobus; species Piliocolobus tephrosceles. The sequence goes on from NC_045449.1 coordinate 9,567,129, forward strand.
CTCACAATTCTAGTTAAAAGGACAGTTAGAGACTTTGATATTTACACCAAAATAAAAAGCTACCATCAAAGGATCGTTTTATATAATAAGTGCTGCTATTTCCAGCAGCCGAGAAACTTACTAGGGCTGTTTCTACTAAACTTTGAATTTGAAAGCTTGTACTAGGTTCTGCACCTGCCTATCTCATTTCTGATAACAGAACAGATGGTTCTAACTAAGCTTAGATACTTTTCCACGTAGCAGATATTCTCAAGAAACTTTGAAATACTGCACTGTGTTCCTGGGAAAATGTCAGAGTTTTCTTAGTCACATAATCATTTAATATTCAAGTGTTCAAGGAGATGCATAAAAAGAGGGAAAAACTATAATGTAAGTAGAGAAGAGTTAAGAAATAATTCTACAAGAGATTGAAGTGTAGCTTTTCAAGTGTGTTTTTTCTAATTCTTTTTAGGATAGGAATTCTTTTTTTATTATTATACTTTAAATTCTGGGATACATGTGCAGAACGTGCAGGTTTGTTACATAGGTATACATGTGCCATGGTGGTTTGCTGCACCCATCAACCCGTCATTTACGTTAGGTATTTCTCCTAATGCTATCCCTCTTCTAGCCCCCAACCCCCGACAGGCCCCAGTATGTGATCTTTCCTTCCCTGTGTCTATGTGTTCTCATTGTTCAACTCCCACTTATGAGTGAGAACATGTGGTGTTTGGTTTTCTCTTCCTGTACATTAACTCATCCTTTTTTATGGCTGCATAGTAGTCATAGTAGCAAAACCCCTTCCTTACATGATCTCATTCGATCTCATTCGATCCTCATAAACGCCTAATGAGATCGGTACCATTTTCATCCCTGCTTTACAGATGAGAAGACTGAGGCTCATACCATTGGAGATCTCCTGGCTTGCAAGTAGTAGAGCTGAGATTTCAACCCAGGCCGACTGGCTCCAGAACCCGTGCACTTGAATGACATCAGCTGTAGTTTTAAAAAGTTTATTTAGAAATCACATATATGTAGCTTCGAGGCTCTGTTGAACTCTTTACCACTCTCATCCCCAAGTCCCCAAACAAATGCTACAAAGATTCACTCCAGGTTGTCCCCTCATAGGCCGAGCCTTCATCCTGTTGTCCTGCTGAGGCACTTTGGAAGTTAGGGGTGAGGAGTGGAAGCTGGGGAGCATATCATTCTGGTCCTCGCCTTCACATTCTCGAGCCTTGGTGTCTCTTCTCAGTCACAAAATGTCTTTTGAGCCACAACAGGCTAAATTCAGTTTAAAGTAACTTGAAAGAGCATGATATTTGTTTTATAATATTCAAAATTCATTAAGACACAAACCTATACAGTCACTAGCTATATTGAACGTTTTAAAATCGAATGTTGTGGCCGAGTGCGGTGGCTCACGCCTGTAATCCCATCACTTTGGGAGGCTGAGGCAGGAGGATCCCTTCAGGTGAGGAGTTCGAGACCAGCCTTGCCAGCATGGCGAAACCCCATCTCTACTGAAAATACAAAAATTAACCAGGCATGATGGCACCTGCCTGTAATCCCAGCTACTCTGGTGGCTGAGTCATGAGAATCACTTGAACCTGGGAGGTGGAGGTTGCAGTGAGTTGAGATCATGCCACTGCACTCCAGTCTAAGTGACAGAGGGAGACTCTGTCTCAAAAAAACAATAATAATAGCAAATAAATAAAATAAAATGTTGCTCATGCACATTTTAAAATTAGAACTTCACAGTGGATGCTATAAAACACCCATCATACATCATCAAACTTTTTCTTTGGAGTGAGTGGTAGGGGGCACCCCAACCTTTGAAGAGCACTTTAAATTTGAAATATGTTTCCCCCTCTTACATAGTACATGTTGTAGTTCAGATAATACAGTCACCAAACAATAAGGAGTCGTTTGTGCTTTCTTGGGATGTTAACTATGGTCCCTTTGCATTTGTAAGAATTAAGTTCTGGTGCAAACAGTGGCAGCTGAGAGACTAGCATTGCTGAGATTATGCTTATACCTTCTCTTGGCCTTATTTGAGTGGATGTAAAAGTGTTAATTTTTAAAATATTCAAAATGCACTGGAGGTTTTAGGGAGGAAGCATGGTGAAGCCTGTTTGCATCCTGCAGGCCCAGGAGGGTTACTTCCTGTCAAGTGAGCTCGGTGTTGGCATTGAATTCCCTTGGTCAGCCTGGGGGTGCATCGTGAGCAGAACCTTCATGAACATCCTCCAGGCAATGTGTGCAGCACTGGCATGACTTTGGCCATCTCTTTAATTCATCTTTCATTTAGCCTTTTTCTTTTTTTTTTTATTAACATTTGAATTTTTTTAATTGCCATAGGTTTTTGGGGAACAGGTGGTTATTGGTTACATGAGTAAATTCTTTAGGGGTAATTTGTGAGATTTTGGTGCCTTTTTCTTAACACCGTTTCTCCCCGCAGGGAGTGTCAGCTATCAGGTGCCTGAAGATGGGGGGTTTGTTGGTGGGCTCTGGAGCCGGACTGCTGGTCTTCTGTAAAAGCCCTAGCTACAAACCCATCAAGTAAGTTCTGGGCCTCACAGAGTGGGGCTGGGTAGAGACCCACTAAAGGGAGGTTTGCTTGAAGCCAGCAACTCGATGCTATTGGTAAAGTGATATTTGGTTAAAAAATTTCATCTTGCTGTTAGAATGAGTAGTTGGAATCACAATAGATGGTGTCTTCTTTGCCAATGAAAAGACAAAAGCTTATGTTGAATCAAACCAAAGTAGTCCACTATTACCCAGAGGGACACTGCCCATTTAATAAATACATAAGTTTGTATTTAGCTAATACATTGAGCCGTGATGAAAGGAATGGGATGTTATAAACTTATCCAACAAATAACCCACAATGTTTAATGTTCAAAATTGGTTAATTCAATGAAATTTATTATGCAGTGGGTACCTATTATGTGCAAAGCTTTGTGTTAGTCGTGCATTTGAATACAATTTATAATAGAAATAGCCAACATTCACCAGCCATTTCTATATGCCAGATATTGTGCTATATACATTTCTTGGCTCATTTAATCAAAATAAAATGAAACAAAACCTTATGTATTGCCATTAACAAGTACTTATTCAGCACCTCCTCCAACCAAACCAATGTATTAGATGCTATTAATAAAATAAAGAAACATAAGCTATGGTTTTTGTCCTCCCAGAACGTACAGACTCGTTTGGGGATAAGGTATATACACATGAAAGAAGTCTCTACCAGACAAGATAGTATATTAGCACATGGTCCAGATAAAGTAAAATTTATTATGAATGTTGTAGAGATCAGAGAAGAGGATGACCTTCTTGGGATGGAGAGATCAGGGAGGACAGTTCATAGAGGGATGGGCTTAAACAAAACCAGATACCCCACACATGCTCTGTATGGCCTCTGCTACCTCCCAAGAAGCCAGGGGTAGTTGCATACACATTGTAGAAATGAGCATCAGCTGTCTTCATTCAAAGAAATCTGCTTTGAACATTCATGGTGTACCAGGCACCATTCTAGGTGCTTAGGATATCTCAGTGAATAAAACAAAAAAGACGAAAAAAAAAAAAAAAAATCCCTGCCTTCGTGGAGCTTACATTCTAGCAGGAAGGAAAAGGGAATAAATAAGAAACAAAATAAACATGGAAGGTACATAGTATTAGAGGTGACAGATACAATGGAGAAAAATGAATTAGGATGTAGAGTAAGGGGATTACAGTTTGAATAGAAGCAGGGAGGCCAGGTGCAGTGGTTCACGCCTGTAATTCCAGCACTTTGGGAGGTCGAGGCAAGTGGATTGCTTGAGCCCAGGAGTTACAGACCAGCCTGGAAACACAGTGAAACCTCATTTCTACAAAAAATACAAAATTTAGCCAGATACAGTGGCACACATCTGTAGTCCCAGCTACTCAGGAGGCTGAAGCGGGAGGATTGATTGAGGTTAATCAATCAACCTCAAGGTTGAGGCTGGAGTGAGCCATGATTGCAGCACTGCACTCAGCCTAGGTGACAGAGCGAGACCTTGTCTCAATTTTTTTGTTTAAATAAAAAAGCAGTGTATACTTTGCCATTTTAAATTCAGTGGTCAAGGTAGGGCTTATTGAAAATGTTTTGGACCAGTTTCATGCCTGTATGAAGGGGAATGAGGGAAGGAGGAGACTTTAGAACAATATTGGAAGCCTTCCAGGTTATTATACACGCTCAAGTTTGAAAGCAACAGAGAATGCTGGGAGCAGCATTTCATGGAATAGACACTTATAAAACCTGGAATCAGGCCGGGCGCGGTGGCTCAAGCCTGTAATCCCAGCACTTTGGGAGGCCGAGACGGGCGGATCACGAGGTCAGGAGATCGAGACCATCCTGGCTAACACGGTGAAACCCCGTCTCTACTAAAAAATACAAAAAACTAGCCGGGCGAGGTGGCGGGCGCCTGTAGTCCCAGCTACTCGGGAGGCTGAGGCAGGAGAATGGCGTAAACCCGGGAGGCGGAGCTTGCAGTGAGCTGAGATCCGGCCACTGCACTCCAGTCTGGGCGACAGAGCAAGACTCCGTCTCAAAAAAATAAATAAATAAATAAAACCTGGAATCTGGTTTCTGAAGAGAGAGAGAGAGAGAGAGAGAGAGAGAGAGAGAGAGATCCTCTCTTAATTTACAACCGAACCTGAATCCTAATACAGGTGATGTGGGGAAGAGGAATCAGATGAGAAACTTAACCTTAAGAAAGCAAAAACCAGGAGAGGAAAGAAATAACATTCAAGTATATCAGTAATACAAGATGCAAGAAATAAAATCAAGTAAAAAAAAACTACGTTGGGTTGTCTCTGGATGTATGAAGCAGATACAGAAAATTAACCCTCTAGTTTTTTAACCCCTCATTTTTAATGTGCATATGATCCCATTATGATGAAGATAAACTCCAAGTAATTATTACAAGGTTTGTGCCATCACTGTTTCCAAAAGAACCCTGTGTGACAGTGCGGACTTAAATCAGATGTGATTTCCACCTCCTGGACTTTTTGTAGATTGAAAAGGCAGCTCACATGAGAAGTCATGGAGACTAGGAAGAGGTATGACCAAAACGGGCTGCTCCAGTGCCAAGATCTGTCCTTTCTCTTTCCTTTTTTTTTTTTTTTGAGACGGAGTCTCACTCCGTCGCCCAGGCTGGAGTGCAGTGGTGTGATCTCGGCTCACTGCAACCTCTGCCTACAGGGTTCAAGCGATTCTCCTGCCTCAGCCTCCCAAGTAGCTGAGATTACAGGCGCCTGCCACCACACCCAGCTAATTTTTTTATATTTTTAGTAGAGACGGGGTTTCACCATGTTGGCCAGGCAGGTCTCAAACTCGTGACCTCAGGTGATCTGCCTGTCTCAGCCTCCCAAAGTGCTAGGATTATAGGCATGAGCCACTGCGCCCAGCCTGTTCTTCCCCTTTTATCCCTAGGCTTCACTTTGTCTTCTGAAGTTCCCAGATGCCAATAGCTAGTATTTCTTGAGGTTGTCTTCTGTAGGCTAGCATATCTTACCTTCGCTGCAACCCCTATAAAGGAGGAATTATTCTGTGGTTGAGTAAACTGAGGTCAGAGGTTTCTGACAACTTGTCCAGAGTCACAGACCTCTAGTTAGTGCAGGAACTGGGATTTAACTTGTCTTCCTTTCTCCATTAACTGTTCTGTGTCCCACCAAATAAACCTCTAAAACACTGCATTTCCCATGCTGGCTTCCTGCACAAGAACCCGCGTTGAATTCTTCATTGTCCAAACTACATAACTTACAGAGAGAGGTTGTATTCCTAGGGACTCATTCATTGATATGCTTTTTTTTTTTTTTTTAATTCATACTCATTATAAAGGGAAGAGGGAGAAATCTGAAATGTAGAAGAGGAGAAACCAACTCCTAAAGGTTCTGGCAAAGACAACCGCTACTTTTTTCTCTCTCTCTCTCTCTCACTGCAGCCTCCAACTCCTAGGCGCAAGTGACCCTTCTACCTCAGACTCCCAAGTAGCTGGGACTATAGGTGCGCACCGCCACATCTGGCTAATTTATTTTATTTTATTTTTTATTTTTAGAGACAGGGTCTTGCCATGTTGCCCAGGCTAGTCTCAAACTCCTGGCCTCAAGTGGTCATCCTTGCCTAGGCCTCCCAAAGTGCTGGGATTACAGGCATGAACCACTGTACAAGCTCTGAAATGATTTTACTTATAAATAAAACTTCATATTCTATTTTCTTTTACTTAATGCAAACATCATAAACATTTTCAGTATTACGATGTAATCTTTTTATTATGGTAACATATACACATACTACATAATCTTTTAAACTTCTTTTTAGGCAAATATTCTATGAAGCTGATGTTCCAAAGATAATTTAACTATTCCATTACGACTGGTTCTCTAGGTTGTTTCCAACCTTTTACACTTTCAGATAGGGTTATCATAGCATCCTTTGACGTAAAGCATCTTCCCCCTGATTTTAGGATTGTTTTTCAGAAGTGGAATTAATAAAGGGGTTAGTTGCTGTAGTCAGTTGTACCCATAGGCCTGCCTGGAATATTCCCTCTACCCAAATCCTGCCTGTGTTGCACAACCCATGTCAAAATGTTATCTCACTGAAGAATCTTCCCTGACTACTTTAACCTATGCTGACCTCTGGCTTTGCTGTTCATGTGTCCACCAACTTGTGAGTAACTCCTGCCTTTTCAACTGTGTCACTTCTGTGAGGGCAGGTCCGAAATTAGACGCCTGATCTGTATCCTCTGCCATGCTTCAGATGACTCAACCACTTACTGGTTGAGTGAGTCTCCTTTACCTTTGTGCTTCTCCCTAAAGGAAGATTCAGTTGCAAGGCGGCGTCACTTCTATCACACTGCGAGGAGAAGGACACCAGTTTTTCGTAGGAACAGAAGAATCGCACATTTATCGTGTCAGCTTCACGGATTTCAAAGAGACGCTCATAGTGACTTGTCACTTTGAAGCTGTGGAGGATATTGTCTTTCCATTGTGAGTAGAAGAGAAAAAGAAGAATGTGGAGATTTGGTGCAGTATGCAAGGGCATTTAATTTTATGAATGCATTTTCAATATCAATTAACACAGTTACGATTTTTTCTCCTTAAATTTTTCTAATGTGATGAATTATTTTCATAGACTTTCCATTGTCTTCGCCATGCAATTATATTAGCTTTCCAATTCAAATTTGGGTTTCTTTAGAATACTGACTTTTCTAATCAACCCCTCCTGGAAAGGGTAAGTACCTGACAAAACCTTTCTGTTTTTGTAAGGCCATCCAGAAAAAGCTTAGTACAGGCAGTCCCTGACTTACGATTTTTTTATTTTATGATGGTGTAAAAGTCAACTGTATTCAGTAGAAACGATATTTCAAGTACCCATACAACTATTTTGTTTTTCGTTTTCAGTACAGTATTCAATAAATTACATGAGATATTCAACACTTTATTATAAAATAGGCTTTGTGTTAGATGAGTTTGCCCAGCTATAGGCTAATGGAAGTGTTCTGGGTATGTTTAAGGTGGGCTGGGCTAAGCTAGGATGTTCAGTAGGTTAGGTGTATTAAGTGCATTTTCAACTTAGGATATTTTCAATTACATTGGGTTTATCAGGCATGTAGCCCCATCTTAAGACAAGAAGTATCTGTGGTACCTGTTTTAAAACTTCGTTCCTGTCATTTGTTTGTACCTCTTGAGGTCTTCTAGATTTGGCAGGCTTCATGGTGGTGTTCATTAGGAGGGCTTCTGGATCTAGTTGCTGTATTTCTTGGTAAATCTCACCCAGCACAAGTAAAACAAATAACTACTGGCAGTTTTGGTATCAAAAGGAGCTTCAGTCATATGTTCTGGTACTTGATTTTGTAACACATTTTGTCTTTGGTGAGATTCATTTCATGAAGTTGGTCAGTTTTTGCTCTAAACTTCCTCAGTACTTAGCTTGAATTTGTAATACTCAACTTTCAGCAAGACTTATATTCAGACATCAGTTTTTTTTTGTTTTTGTTTTTGTTTTTGAGACGAAGCCTTGCTCTGTCACTCAGGCTGGAGTGCAATGGCGGAATCTCGACTCACTGCAATCTCCGCCTCCAGGATTCAAGTGATTCTCCTGTCTCAGCCTCCTAAGTAGCTAGGATTACAGGCATGCGCCACCACACCCAGCTATTTTTTTATATTTTTGGTAGAGATGGGGTTTCACCTTGTTGGCCAGGCTGGTCTTGAACTTCTGACTTCAAGTGATCCACCCGCCTCGGCCTCCCAAGGTGCTGGGATTACAGGCGTGAGCCAACGCACCCAGCCTCAGATTTTGAGCTGTGGTTTCGGTTCCCTGAATCCCTGTGATTAGGTCTTTCCACGTATTTCCAACAGTGAAAATGGCTCGTGCTTTCCCATTAGGTGAATCTTTATTTGCAAGTTGGTTGTTTTCTTTTGGTCTCACCTTTTCCCCTCTTTTTTTTTTTTTTTTTTTCATAAACAGTTTAGTAGAATTAATCTGTAAAATTGTTTGGCCCTGGTGCTTTTCTTAAGGATAAATTTTAAACTATATTTTCAAATGCTTATATAGGTATTGATCTGTTTGGGTTTTGCATCTCTTTCTTTTGCCTTTTCTTTTCTTTTCTCTCCTTCCTTCCTTCCTTCCTTCCTTCCTTCCTTCCTTCCTTCCTTCC
>NC_045449.1:9575804-9596934 GCF_002776525.5 Piliocolobus tephrosceles
TTCCTTCCTTCCTTCCTTCCTTCCTTCCTTCCTTCCTTCCTTCTTTCTTTCTTTCTTTCTTTGACTGAGTCTCGCTCTGTTACCATACTGGAGTGAAGTGGCGTGATCTCGGCTCACTGTAACCTCCACCTCCCAGGTTCAAGCGATTCTCTTGCCTCAGTCTCCTGGTTAGCTGGGATTACAGGCGTGTGCCACCATGCCCAGCTAATTTTTATATTTTTAGTAAAGATGGGGTTTCACTATGTTGGCCAGGCTGGTCATGAGCTCCTGACCTCAGGTGATCCACCCGCCTCGGCCTCCCAAAGTGCTGAGATTACAGGTGTGAGCCACCACGCCTGGCCTCTCAAAATATTTCCCTTGCCATCAATTTTACTTAGTCTGATATTAAGATTACCACATCTTCATTCTTTTAAAATAACATTTACTAATTAGCTATTTTTGCTATAATGTAATAAATGAATTCACTGGAAAACCTAAACTTCATATACTAAAACAACAACAACAACAACAACAGAAGGACTTCTGGAAAAAATTGAATTAGGCGCCACGATTTCTCAACCTCAGCACTACTAACATTTTGAGTTAGATAACTTGGTATTGTGGATGCTGTTCTATGCGTTAAAGGACATTTGGCAGTATCCCTGGCCTCTACCCATCAGATGCAAGTAGCAGCTCCTTCCCTGCAATTATGACAACCAAAAAACATCCCCAGACCTTGCCAAACTTCCCCTGGTGGTAAAATTACCCCTAGCTGAGAATCACTGTGGTTAGGCCAGACCTCTTAACACTGATGCAATTTTGTAATCAGAGCACTAACAAACCAGTCACAATTTTAATAAAATATTAGCACAGTTAGAAAGGGTTTATTAACTTCCTAATAAGTAAAGAAATACTGCAGTAAATATAGGACTTCACTTTTCAATAAGTAAGGGTAACTTTCTAAAAGGAGATTTAAAAAGACTTGAGGCTGCTGAGTTGTGGAGATGAACTAAACTAAGAGGAAGAACATAGACTAAATGTATGGTACTGCTTTCTTCCTTTACTTGCTAATTTAGTTGTGTTAATGTTCTTTGTTTTCAGTTGCTATTACTTTATATACCAAAGCATTATTATACCGAGATAAATCATGCATGAACCAATGAAACTTCTGTAATATTCTATTAAGTTGGTGCAAAAATAATTGCGGTTTTACTATCATTTGCCTTTTTACCAATTGCATGTAAGATGATATTCATTACAGAAACGTGCATTGTAGCAAAAGAGAGTGTATTGTCTTTTTTCCAACTCTTTATTTTCAACTTATTAGTGTTTAGTTTTAGGTAAGTCTTAGTCTTTTAATAGAATTTAATTCATTCATACTTATTACTATCTGATAAGTTTATAGATTTTTCTATTTAATGTGTTTACTTTTTTTTGTCTTTTCTTGTAATCATCATGTTTTATTTGGTTCTGTTTTAACCTTTGCTGCATACAACTTGGAAACTATCTACTTTATTTGTATTCATTTAGTAGTTACCCTTGAAATTTTTTGTTTGTTTTGTTTTGTTTTGTTTTGTTTTTAGGAGATAAGGTCTTGTGCTGTCACCCAGGCTAGAGCACAGTGATGCAATCATAGCTAACTGCAACCTAAAACTCCTGGGGTTAAGCAATCCTCCTGCCTTAACCTCTGGTCAGGAGTAGCTGGGACTGCAGGCGTGCACCACCATGCCCAGCTAATTAAAAAAAAAAAAATTTTTTTTTTTTTTTCCTTCAGAAACAGGGTCTCGCTATGTTGCCCAAGTTGATTTCCAACTGCCATCCTCAAGCACTCCTCCTACCTTGGCCTCCCAGAGCACAGGCCTCTCAGATTATAGGCAAGAACCACTGCAGTCAACCTCTAAATTTTTAATATGCATATTTAAATATAGTTTTTTATGGAAGACTACAGTTAACCAATGTTTGTATCCAATCTGCCAAAAAGGTAAGAGTCTCAGCATATTTTTATTTTCACCTTTCCTCCACCATGTCCTATGTTGAAATTATTTGGAATTCTAGATCTTTGATTTTATCAGTCTCTCTCTCTCTCTCTTTTTTTTTTTTAAACACATCAATCCCCTTGGATTCTTTTTTTTTTTTTGGAATTCTTTCAGAAACAATCTATGTACAGAAAATTTGGTCTCAGCCAGGTGCAGTGGCTCATGCCTGTAATCACAGCACTTTGCGAGACTGAGGCAGGAAGAATAACTTAAGCCCAGCAGTTTGAGATTCTCCTGGGTAAGATGGTGAGACACCCCTTCTTCATCTTTACAAAACTAAATAAATAAACTGGACATGTTGGTGGCACTGCCTCTAGTCTCAGCTACTCAGGAGGCTAAGGTGGGAAGAAGTTTGAGGCTACCATGAGCTACAATCACACCAGTGCACACCAGCCTGGGTGACAGAGTGAGACCCTGTTCCTATTAAAAAACAAAACAAAACAAAACAAAAAGCAAGAAGAAGAAGATGAAAAGAAAAAAGAAAGAAAGAAAATTTGGTCTCTGCTTACCTGAAAATATGTTTGTTTTACCCTCAAACTTGAATAATAGTTTGGTGCAGTATAAAAAGAATTTTAATGGAGTTTGTGTTGAAGTGTAACATATATGCAAAATACATAAATCATAAATAAGCACCTCCATGACTTACCACACCTATATGACTATCACCCTGGTAAAGCAATAGAACATTTTTATCATCCTCCAAACACCCCTTCCAATCACTACCCTCACCCTTCTACTTAATCACTACCTGAACTTCTAGTCTCATAGATTAGTTTTACCTGCTTTTGAACTTTATGTAAATAGAATATTTCAATATATACTTGGAGATCTTTTTTCTTCTCTGTGGAAGCTTTTAATGTAGTTAGTGTCATACAGATCTTCTTCTCCTTATTGATTTTTAGTCCACTTTTATTATCAGTTACTAAGAAAAATGTTAAAATCTCAATCAACGAATATAGAGTTTCACCTTTATTTCTCACAGTTTTTGTTTTGCATATCTTAAAGCTCTATTTTTAGGTGTTGTTAATTATTATATCTTTCTGCTGTATTGACATTTTTATTAAAGTGTTCCTCTTTGTCTCTAGTAATTTTCTTTGATTTGAAGTATGTTTGTATAATTTTAATCTACTCATTACAGCTTTCTTAAGCTTACTCTTAGCAGGATAAATCTTTTTTTAACCCTTTTATTTTTTCCATGTGTCTTTATATTTAAAGTACATCTCTTAAAAAACAGCATATACTTGGTTTTTACTTCTCTATCCAGTCTATCTCTGCTTTTATTTGGAACGTTTAATCCATTTACAGTTAATGTAATTTTTCATACATTTGTATTAAACCTTTTTACAAACCGCATAAAACTTTATGAATGCAATATTATAATTTTTGCTTTAAAGAATCATAAACATTTTCAAGAAATTAAGAGAAAACATTTAAAATGTCTTGTGTGCTTACTTACATATTTGAGTATTTCTGATGGTCTTCATTCTTATATATCTAAGGTGCCTGTTATCTTTTCCCCCTCTAAAGAACTTTGTTTAGCATTTAAAAAAAAAAAAATAAAGAGAGAGAGAGACAGGGTTTCAGTCTGTTGCCCAGGATGGAGTGAAGTGACTATTCCCAAGCATGATCATTGCACACTGCAGCCTAAAAACCTGGTCTCATGTGATCCTCCTGCCTCAGCCTCCTGAGTAGCTGGGACTACAGGTGCATACCATTTTGCCTGGCTCATTTAACATCTTTTAAAAGTATAAGCCTCTGGTGAAGCATTATCTCAGTTTTTATTTATCTGGAAACATTTTTTTAGATTTTATTTTTGAAGACAGTTTCACTGGTTACAGAATTCTTGCCCAGTTGTTTTCTATTTATTCATTAGTTTGAATACATCATTCCAGACTTTCTAATGAGAAGTCATTCTGTATTCTTATGATTTTCCTCTTTGTAATATGTCATTTTTCTGCTTACTTTTCAAGATTTTTTCTTTGCTTTTGTCTTTCATCAGTTTTACTGTGATCTGTCTTTCTCTTTGTGTTTATCCTTCTTAGGGTTTGTTAAACTTTTTGAATCTATAAGCTGATATTTAGCTGATATGTAAGCTGAGACAGAGTGAAATCCTGTCTCTCTCTCTTTTTTTTTTCTTAATGCTAAACAAAGTTCTTTAGAGGGGGAAAAGATAACAGATGGCAGCTTAGATATATAAGAATGAAGACCATCAGAAATTCCTTAAGAATTTCCACCTTTTCTCACTTCTGTTCCCCTGAGATTCAAATTATCTGTGTTTAGTTTTAGGTTGTTCATTTTTCTTCAATTTTTTAAATCTCTTTTTAAAAGTATGTAATCTCTATTAAATCTACCTTCCAGTTTACAGATTTTTTTTTTTTTTACCATCTCTAATCTGTCATTGAGTCCACCTAGTCAATTTATTTTAGTTATTGTACTTCTTACCTATAGAAAAATATATTATTGCTATAAGGTATATCATTATAATATTACATATATAGTTTCTAATTCTCTGTTCAGATTACCTATCTGTTCACTTATTGATATGACAGTTTCCTTTAATATTTTGAATATATTTAAAAATAGCTGCTTTAAAGTTTTTGTCTGCTAATTTTACACCTAGGTCTACTTGGAGTCAGTTGCTTCTGACTACCTTTTTTCTGAGTCACATTTTCCTATTTGTTTGCATGTTTGATAATTTTTTTGTTGAAAACTCAGTATTATATAGAATACACTATAGCAAGTCTGTTCTCTGAGGATTGTTGGCATGGACTCAAACTGCAAATTTTGCCTCCCCATAGTATGCATCAGCTGATATTCTCATGACTTCCCACTGCTGCTTTTTTAGCCTGGCCTTGGGTTCTTCTGTGGGCTTGCATTATCTGGCAGTCACCCAGGGGTTTATGCAGAGATGAAGCTCACCCTTTCCATGATTTCCTTTCTTCTAGTGACTTCTCCCTATTTTCCAAATATTCTGCTAACCTCAAGCTGTGTCACTTGAAGCCTGCAAGGTTCAGCTTCCTGCCATCCAAGCTGAGCTCATTTGGGGAATGTATTTAATTAAAAAGTCAAACAAACAGAAAACAAAAAACCTCTGAGATTGACCCCATGTAGCTGTCTTTAAAAGTAGAGTCCTTAAAGAAAATCAAAAAAAAAAAAAAAAAAAAAAAAAAAAAAAAAACAATAGAATCCTCTGTCATCTCTGCCTGCTTGTTCTTTCTCTTGGTATTCCCCCCAATACATGTGTAATGTAGCTACCCGACAGAGATTTGGGCAGTGTTTATAACCAGAATTTACATCTTATTCTTGTGGTTCTCTTGCCAATGGGACATTCCCCCTTTAAATTCCAGCTGATTTTCTAGCCCTTAACTCTGATCTGTAGCATTGTTAGCTGTGAAGGCCATAGTTTTTCTGCCACCTTTTTCTACAGCCACCATAGCTGTGGGAGTTAGAGGCTCCCACATGTGAGAAAGCCACATGCTAACAATCCTAAACCCTTTCCAGTTGGTTGCACTCTTAGAAGAGCAAACTCTTCTTGATTTCTATCTAATTTTAGAGGTTTTTAGTGTCATTAAGATTTTTGTTGGCTGGGCGCGGTGGCTCAAGCCTGTAATCCCAGCACTTTGGGAGGCCGAGACGGGCGGATCACAAGGTCAGGAGATCAAGACCATCCTGGCTAACATGGTGAAACCCCGCCTCTACTAAAAAATACAAAAAACTAGCCGGGCGAGGTGGCGGGCGCCTGTGGTCCCATCTACTCGGAGGCTGAGGCAGGAGAATGGTGTAAACCCGGGAAGCGGAGCTTGCAGTGAGCTGAGATGCAGCCACTGCACTCCAGCCCGGGCGACAGAGCGAGACTCTGTCTCAAAAAAAAAAAAAAAAGATTTTTGTTATTGTTTTTAATTCATCCAGTTTTTCTAATTGTTATTTGTGAGAAACTGTGTGTGACCAGTTCAGTGCTCCAGTCTTACAAGATGTACTCTCTGCTTATGCTTTTGAGCTCAGTTTTTCTCTACAGGTCTTATCTGTCTGATTTCTATTTATCCACAATGTTCCTGACCTATGTGATGATACTCTTTACTACTTTCCTGTACTGTTAAGGGCAAGATTATGTACATCTATAGCTACATCTGTATCTATAAATCTCTTCATTTCAAGGGATTTTAGGTGGGAGAGAGGGAGCACATGGGCCTGGTATCTCATCATGATCCAATCAATTGGGTTCTTTCTGGAACTTCACCTCTCAGACCCTAAACTAAGAACAATCTACCACTTGGGTGGTTCAGTTTTGAACTAGGCTTGACTGCTGAGGAAGTGGATAGGCCATCAAGGGTAGAGAGTTTGGAAGAAAGTTCTTTTATTTTTTTGAGATGGAGTTTCTTTCTTGTTGCCCAGGCTGGAGTGCAATGGCATGATCTCGGCTCACTGCAACCCCCACCTACTGGGTTCAAGCTATTCTCCTGCCTCAGCCTTCCAAGTAGCTGGGACTACAGGTGCACACCACCACACCCTGCTAATGTTTGTATTTTTAGTAGAGACAGGGTTTCGCCATCTTGGCCAAGCTGGTCTCAAACTCCTGACCTCAGGTGCTCCACTCACCTTGGCCCTCCCAAGGTGCTGGGATTACAGGCGTGAGCCAGCGCACCTGGCCTGGAATGTTCTTTAGGGGGCATTCATTTCATGATATTTGATTTTCATGAGTGGTCCGTGAGTACACCTCTTTAGGAGCTTACTTCCCTCGAAGGAGGAGCCCATTCACCAAAGGCATTATGTAATATAAACTCCTCTAATTTTAAATAAATATTAACATTCTAATGTTGACTTGATTTTTGTTAATCAAGATTTCTAGCAAGAGGCCCCATCACATCTGCTGTCTCATTCCAGCACTTACTCTTTCTAACTAAGTAGTCCATCATCATAACTTTAATACTGAGCCCCAACATTAAATGTGTGGAAGGGATCCACTTATTTTTTCTTTTAATTCTAAAGTGAGTAGGTCTTAAAATAAGAGAAAAGGACTCTTTTTTGAAATGTGTTCATGAAAAAATGTAGACATTGCCTGACAGGTACTGAAACCTAAAAATTAACTTCAGTCTCCACAGACACAAGCTAGAAATTTATACTTATAAACCAACTGGTCTTTATTTTACCCCAATATTATTCCTTCTTCTTATTCAAATTGGAATAATCTGTAATCTTTTGACATATTGGTAAATCACATTGTATTTACAGGTTGCTCTTTTTTTTTTTCTTTAGCTTGACAGACCAGAGAAGGGTTTTGGGTTATCTGCAAACATTAATTCTGGCACCTCTGTCTTTTTCTTTTTGAAGATTTTAATAAGATTGTCTACTTGGCCGGGCGCAGTGGCTCACGTCTGTAACCCCAGCACTTTGGGAGGCCGAGGCGGGTGGATCACCTGAGGTCAGGAGTTTGAGACTAGCCTGGCCAACATGGTGAAACCCCGTCTCTACTAAAAATACAAAAATTGGCTGGACATGGTGGCACATGCCTGTAATCCCAGCTACTCAGGAGGCTGAGGTAGGAGAATTGCTTGAACATAGGAGGCGGAGTGAGCTGAGACTGGACCATTGCGCTCCAGCCCAGGCCACAGAGCGAGACTCCATCTCAAAAATAAATAAATAAATAAATACATAAATAAATAAATAAATAAATAAATAAAAAGATTGTCTACTTTACAGGAAAAGGTTTCTTTATTCTCTTTTAATACAAGTAATCCAACGGCATATTTATCTCAAGAAATGTTATAGGTGTCTACTTGTCTCCAAACTGAGGTAATATACATTAAATATGTACAGCTTTTTGTTTGTCAATTTTACCTCAATAAAGTGGTTTTTATTTTATTTCATTTTATTTTTAGAGGCAAGTTCTCTTGTCTCACTCTGTCATCCAGGCTGGAGTGCAGTGGCATGGCTCAATGCAGTCTCCAACCCCTGGGCTCAAGAGATCTTCCTTCCTCAGCCTCCCAAGAAGCTAGGACCACAGGCATGCCTCACTACACCCAACTGATTTTTATATATTTTTATTTTTTGTGTGAAGGGAGGGTCTCACTATGTTGCTCAGGCTGGTCTTGAACTCCTGGCCTCAAGTGATGGGATCCTCCCTTCTCGGCCTCCCAAAGTGCTGGGATGACAGGTGCGAGCCACCACATCGGGCTTCAATAAAGTAGTTTTATAGAAAAGACAAATGTTACTTACTGTCCTCCAGTCTACCAAGACTTTGTGAGAATTTTAAATCAGTTTATTCTTTTTGAGCAACTTTGTCCCAACCCTTCCTAAAGAGAAAGGACTACAAAAGATGGTCCACAGATGATTAGAGGGCATTACATACCATTATACAAGATGTGTCAAATGGTCTGTAAGACAATCATTAAGCCTTCAGATAATAAAAGGCATCCTTCCCTACATTCTTTTTTTTTTTTTTTTTTTTTTTTTTTTTTTTTTTGAGATGGAGCCTGGCTCTGTTGCCCAGGCTGGAGTGCAGTGGCCCAATCTCGGCTCACTGCAACCTCTGCATCCCAGGTTCAAGCGATTCTCCTGCCTCAGCCTCCTGAGTAGCTGGGATTACAGGCATGTGCCACCACGCCCGGCTAATTTTTGTATTTTTAGTAGAGAGGGTTTCACCGTGTTGGCCAGGCTGGTCTCAAACTCCTGACCTCAGGTGATCCACCAGCCTTGACCTCCCAAAGTGCTGGGATCACAGGCATGAGCCACTGTGCCTGGCCAAGTAGACAATTTAATTAAAATTTTCAAAAAGAAAAAGACAATGCTGCCAGAATTAATGTTTGCAGATAACCCAAAACCCTTCTTTGGTCTGTCAAGCTCCCTCGGTCTCCCAAAATGCTGGGATTACAGGTTTGAGCCACCGCGCCCAGCCTTTCCCTATATTTTGTGAAACACATTTTGGTGTCAAATATGCATGTGGGAAACTGCATCTTTTGTGGTTGCATCTCTTGATGGCTTCCTTGCAGTGGCACTGCTGAGCTATTTGCAACCTGTGCCAAGAAGGACATCAGGGTGTGGCACACATCATCCAACAGGGAGCTACTGCGGATCACCGTGCCCAACATGACGTGCCACGGCATCGATTTCATGAGGGATGGCAAAAGCATCATTTCAGGTAAGGTCCACATGTCAAGATCTGGCTCAGAGCTCCAGCTGCGGTTTTGATTCTTGTCACTCTCCTCCCATACTAGTCTCTACGCGTGGATAACCTAGAACAGCCTCCCACTGTCCACCCCCTTCTTGCTTCTAATCTAGCCTCTCTTTGGAGTTTCCTTCCAGCTGGGAGACTTTCTGAGCTAGGAAGGACCAAATAGCAATTTCTCCTCTCCCACATTGCTGCATATAGCGTGTATCTTTCTCTCTAGTAGGAAGATTTAGAAATTCAGTTTTGAAAAGGATTTTGTGGCCTCAGTGAGGACAGGGCCCCCCATGTGAGGACCCCTTTGGTTGTGTAAGAGATAAAAACCTGACCCAAACGAAGCGATGCCTCAACGGGAATTTATTTTTAACTCAATTTATTATTTTATGCCAAAGTCATTTAGCATAAATTATAGGCGGCATGATATTCCACCTCTAAAGACTTCAGCATGTATCTCTAAAAATATTTTCCTTTAAAACAGTAATTTCTTAGTATTGTCTTATGCTGAATCTATCTGCAAATCTCCCCAGTGCTCAGAAAGTACATATGGCGCTGCACATCAATGAAAAGTTCAGTGGATCTTTAGTGACAGCTATAAAAATGGTGACACCAGGAGCCCATCTCCCTCTCTCCCTCCCTCCCTTCCTTCTTCCCCCTCTCCCTCCCTCCCTTCCTCCGTTTCTCTCTCTCTTTCTCTTTTTTTTGAGATGGAGTTTCACCCTTGTTGCCCAAACTGGAGTGCCATGATGCGATCTCAGCTCACTGCAAACTCTGCCTCCCAGGTTCAAGCGATTCTCCTGCCTCAGCCTCCAGAGTAGCTGGGATTACAGGCGAGCACCACCACGACCGGCTAATTTTTTTGTATTTTTAGTAGAAACAGGGTTTCGCCATGTTGACCAAGCTGGTCTTGAACTCCTGACCTCAGGTGATCCACCCACCTCGGCTTCCCAAAGTGCTGGGATTACAAGCGTGAGCCACTGCACCCGGCCCTCACCCGTCTTTTCTTGGCCCTGTCTCCTCCTCGTTAGCGTCCCTACCCCACCCTGCCCATGTCTTCTCCACATGGTGCTGCCAGGAGCTCTGGGCTTACCTTACATCTAGAGCGAAGGCAGCTCAGGACAGAAATCTTGGAGTCCTCACTGCCTCCCCTTTCTCTCTTATGCCCACATCCATATCTCCTGATGACGCTCATTTCAAAGTACATCCAAGGTCCGTCACTCCTCATTATCTCCCGGCTTATCTTAGCCACCAGCATCTCTTCCCTAGATTGCTCTGGTACCTTCCGACCAGGTCTCCTTGCTTCTCTTCTCACCCAGCGTACTTTCCCGCAGTCTGTTCTCAACACAGAAGCCAGAAGCCAGAGGTCTGCTTTAAAATGTAAGTCAGGGCCGGGAGCGGTGGCTCACTCCTGTAATCCCAGCACTTTGGGAGGCCGAGGTGGGCGGATCACGAGGTCAGGAGATCGAGACCATCCTGGCAAACACGGTGAAACCCTGTCTCTACTAACCAGGCGTGGTGGCGGGCACCTGTAGTTGCAGCTGCTAGGGAGGCTGAGGTAGAAGAATGACGTGAACCCAGGAGGCGGAGCTTGCAGTGAGCCGAGATCGCGCCACTGCAGTCCAGCCTGGGCGACAGAGCGAGACTCAGTCTCGTAAAAAAAAAAAAAAGTAAGTCAGGGCCTGGCGCGGTGGCTCATGCCTGTAATCCCAGCACTTTGGAGGCCAGGTGTGAGCCACCGCACCTGGACCTGATTTACATAGCTAGGATTACAGGCATGCGCCACCACGCCCAGCTAATTTTTGTTATTATTATTATTTTTTTTCAGACGGAGTCTGGCTCTGTTGCCCAGGCTGGAGTGCAGTTGTGTGATCTC
Organism: Piliocolobus tephrosceles; assembly: GCF_002776525.5. Taxonomy (NCBI): domain Eukaryota; kingdom Metazoa; phylum Chordata; class Mammalia; order Primates; family Cercopithecidae; genus Piliocolobus; species Piliocolobus tephrosceles. Next base: position 9,586,852 of record NC_045449.1, read on the forward strand.
GGCTCACAGCGAGCTCCGCCTCCCGGGTTCAGGCCATTCTCCTGCCTCAGCCTCCCGAGTAGCTGGGACTACAGGCACCCGCCACCACACCCGGCTAGTGTTTTGGTATTTTTAGTCTAGACGGGGTTTCACCATGTTAGCCAGGATCGTCTGGATCTCCTGACCTCGTGATCTGCCCTCCTCGGCCTCCCAAAGTGCTGGGATTACAGGCATAAGCCACCGTGCCTGGCCCAATTTTTACAATTTTTTTGAGTAGAGATGGGGTTTCACCTGTGGTCAGGAGTTCGAGAACAGCCTGACCAATTTGGTGAAACCCCATCTCTACTAAAAACACAAAAATTAGCCAGGCGTGGTGGCGGACACCTGTAGTCCCAGCTACCTGGAAGGCTGAGAAAGGAGAGTTTCTTGAACCCGGGAGGTGGAGCTTGCAGTGAGCCGAGATTGCACCACTGCACTCCAGCCTGGGTAACAGACGCAGACTCTATCTCAAAGAAAAAAAGAAAGAAAGAAACAAAACGTAAGTCAGAATATGCCATATTTAGGGCTCAAAAGTCTTTTACCCTCTAAGAGTAAATGACAAATTCCCCCTGTCACCTGCAAGACTCCCTGTGACTTTCTCTCCTTCTTCACTTTCACCTTCCCCTTGTTACCTGGAGCTCTTCCTCTTATTACTCACCCCTTCTAGCCATACTTTCTTCTTGCAGTTCCTCAAACACACTGGGCCTAGATAGAGCCTTTGCTCTGACTCTTAGATCTGCCTGAAATATTCTTTCCCCAGATATCCCCATGGCTCACTGCCTCAGCCCCTCACTTCCTCAAATCTTTGCTGAAATGGGATCTACCTTTAGCATGCTATTTTAAATTGCTAAGGTGGCATTAAAGCTTATGAGAGGGTGCCAGCCACATGAAGATCTGGGGAGAAAACATTCCAGGCAGAGGGAACAGCAAGTGCAAAGGCCCTGAGGTGGGAGATCACTTGGCATATTTGAGGAATAGCAAGAGGGCCAGTGTGTCTGGGGCTTAGTGGGTAGTTGGGCTAAGGGTTCAGGGAGAGCTAGTAAAAGAAGTTAAAAGAGATGGGTGGGGGGGGGGGGGGGGGGGCACAAATACTAGTTACCATGGAGGAAAAAGGAATTTGGATTGGATTTTAATTCTAAATGCAGTGGGAAAATGTTTTGGAAGGGTTTGTTTGTTTGTTTGAGATGGAGTCGTGCTCTGTTGCCCAGGCTGGGAGTGCAGTGGTGCAATCTCAGTTCACTGCAACCTCCAGCCTTCTGGATTCAAGTGATTCTCCTGCCTCAGCCTCCTGAGTAGCTGAGATTACAGGCATGCTGCTACCAGGCCCAGCCAATTTTTGTAAATTTTTTAGTAGAGATGGGGTCTTGCCATGTTGACCAGGCTGGTCTCCAACTCCTGTCCTCAAGTGATGCACCTGTCTTGGCCTCCCAAAGTGCTGGGATTACAGGTGTGAGCCACTGTGTCCAGCCCCCACTTTTTTTTTTTTTAATTTTTGTTGAGATAGGGTCTCACTCTGTTGCCCAGGCTAGAGTGCAGTGGCGGACTCTTGGCTCACTGCAACCTCTACCTGCCAGGTTTAAGCAGTCCTTCCACTTTAGCCTCCTGAGTAGCTGGGACTATAGGTGCACGCCACCATGCCTGGCAATTTTTTTTTTTTTTTTTGTATTTTTTGTAGAGACTGGGTCTTGCCATGTTCTCCAGGCTGGTCTTGAGCTCCTAGACTCAAGAAATCCACCCACCTTGGCCTTCCAAAGTGCAAAGTGTTGGGATTATAGACATGAGCCTTTTTTTTTTTTTTTTTTAAATAAAAAAGGAAGTTCTTGAATGGGCATGGTGGCTCATGCCTGTAATCCCAGCACTTTGGGAGGCCGAAGCAGGCGGATTATGAGGTCAGGAGATCGAGACTGTCCTGTCCAACATGGCGAAACCCCGTCTCTACTTAAAAATACAAAAATTAGCTGGGCATGGTGGCGCGCACATGTAGTCCCAGCTACTCGGGAGGCTGAGGCAGGAGAATTGCTTGAACCCGGGAGGTGGAGCTTGCAGTGAGCCAAGATCGTGCCACTGCATTGCAGCCTGGGTGACAGAGTAAGACTCCTTCTCAAAAAAAAAAAAAGGAAGTTCTTGATCAAGAAGGTGACATGATTTTTAAAAGGTGGTTGTAAGCAAGAGTGGAAGCAAGCATAAGCTGTTATAATAATCCAGGAGAAAGATGGTGGTACCTTGGATGAAGGAGGTACCGGTGGAACTGTTGAGAGGTGGTCAGATTTGAATGTTTTTTAACAGTAGAGCTTGTGGAACTTGCTGGTGGATTGGATGTTGGATTGGGTTGGGTAGATGGAATTGAGGGTAATCAAGGAAGACTCAGGCTGTTGGCTTAGGCAACTGGATGGGTGGTGGCATCTTTCCCATACTGAGATGGGAAAGATAGTGGAAGGTGGAGGAGAAGCATTCCATTGAAAGATTGGGGTAGGTGGGGGTAGATGGGATGACAACAATTATTTGGAAATGTTCAATTGTATATCTCAAGCACAATATCGTCTAGCTAGTTGGGTGTACAAGTCTTGCGGTTCCTGGGAGAGGTGGGAGTGGGCCTCCCTCATTTCCCCTCTCCCTGTCCTCCCTCACTTGGCATGGGATGCACCTATAGGTAGGTTCAGCCAAGACAAACCACTCCTTTCCCTTAGCCAAGTGTGACCAGTGTGGGGTATGAGGGGAAAGGGGCCTATGATGACCACCATTCAGTTGAGCTGGTCTCCTCCCTCCACCACAGTGCTGCCAGGCCTGCCTCTCCTTAGTGAGGCCAGCAGCCTGCAGAGAGAGGGTGCGTGTACTGATCCTGCCTGCCTTTTGTTTCCCTTTCATGCCAGCATGGAACGACGGTAAAATCCGAGCCTTCGCCCCAGAGACAGGCCGACTGATGTACGTCATTAACAATGCTCACAGGATCGGTGTCACCGCCATCGCCACCACCAGTGACTGTAAAAGGGTCATCAGTGGCGGTGGGGAAGGGGAGGTATTGAAAGCAGAAATTGGAAAAAATAACGCTCTATTTAGAACAACTGCCTTATAGGAAGCCATCTATTTCCTTTTTTTTTTTTTTTTTTTTTTTGAGACGGAGTCTCGCTCTGTCGCCCAGGCTGGAGTGCTGTGGCCGGATCTCAGCTCACTGCAAGCTCCGCCTCCCGGGTTCACGCCATTCTCCTGCCTTAGGCTCCCGGGTAGCTGGGACTACAGGCGCCGCCACCTCGCCCTGCTAGTGTTTTTTTGTAGTTTTTAGTAGAGACGGGATTTCACCGTGTTAGCCAGGATGGTCTCGATCTCCTGACCTCGTGATCCGCCCGTCTCGGCCTCCCAAAGTGCTGGGATTACAGGCTTGAGCCACCGTGCCTGGCCGCCATCTATTTCCTTTTAAAAATACACACTTGTGCTAGGATTCAAGCAGGACCAAATTAACATTTTGATGAGATCCGAAAATACATCATAAATAAAAGTTCTAATATTATAAATGTATATATATATATATATATTTTTTGAAATGGAGTCTCACTCTGTCACCCAGTCTGGAGAGTGCAGTGGCTCAATCTTGGCTCATTACAACCTCCTCCTTCCAGGTTCAAGCGATTCTCCTGCCTCAGCCTCCTGAGTAGCTGGGATTACAGGCGCCCGCCATCACAACCAGCTAATTTTTGTGTTTTTACTGGAGATGGGGTTTCACCATTTTGGCCAGACTGGTCTCAAACTCTTGACCTCAGGTGATCCACCTGCCTTGGCCTCCCAAAGTGCTGGGATTACAGGTATGAGCCACTGCACCCTGCCTATAAATATATATCTTTGTGCACAGAATATACATTTGTGCACAGAAAGGACATATACAATACAGACATGAAAGTGTTCTGTGTGGACTAGAGTTAATTAATTCACATGGGTGTTTTGCCAGTGTTTTGACTTGCTTGCTCTTTTCCTCCAAGAATCGTAATTGTATAAATTGTCTTCATCTTATCTTTCAAAGCAGGTGATGGTTTTAACATCAATTCTTTTTTTGTTGTTGTTTGTTTGTTTGTTTTGTTTTTTGAGACAGAGTCTCACTCTGTCACCCAGGCTGGAGTACAGTGGCACGATCTCGGCTCACTGCAACCTCTGCCTCCCAGGTTCACATCATTCTCCTGCCTCAGCCTCTTAAGTAGCTGGGACTACAGGTACCTGCCGCCATGCCCGGCTAATTTTTTGTAGTATTTTTAGTAGAGATAGGGTTTCACCATGTTAGCCAGGATGGTCTCAATCTCCTGACCTTGTGATCCGCCCACCTTGGCCTCCCAGAGTGCTGGGATTACAGGCGTGAGCCACTGTGCCCAGCCTAGCATCAATTCTTTAATACACCCAGACGTTTTGACATTATTTTTAAATGATCACGCTCAGCTTTTTCTTTCCATTATTTTGAGGAGGCTGTAACACTTTTTACTTGCACATTTTTCTCTGGATCTCTCCTCCTCTGTGCCCCAGATTCTTTCCTACCCCAAAGTCTTCCCTTTCTCTTTGAGATGTTTTCTTTTCCTTTCCTTAATCCCCTGTCATAGGAAGAACAGAATAGTTTGTGCTCGTCTTATTTTTCATAAATCCAACATAGTCATTATAAGAAGGTATAAGCATCTGACTACTATGTTTTCTGGTGTAGTTGTGACATATCCTTTGTCCATTAAAAGAATACAGGCCGGGAGTGGTGGCTCACGCCTGTAATCTCAGCACCTTGGGAGGCCGAGGCGGGTGGATCACCTGAGGTCAGGAGTTTGAGACCAGCCTGGCCAACATGGCCAAACCCTGTCTCTACTAAAAATACAAAAATTAGGCCGGGCGCAGTGAGTCAAAGGTTGCAGTGAGCCAAGATCGCACCATTGCACTCCAGCCTGGGTGACAGAGCAAGACTTTGTCTCAAAAAAAGAAAAAAAAAAAATACAAAAATCAGCCAGGTGTGGTGGTGCATTCCTGCAGTCCCAGCTACCTGGGAGGCTGAGAGAGGAGAATTGCTTGAATCCAACAGGCGGAGGTTGCAGTGAGCTGAGATCACGCCATTGCACTCCAGCCTGGGAGAGGGAGCAAGACTCCATCTCAAAAAATAAAAATAAATAAATAAAGGAATACTATACTAACTAAACAACTTTCCTTTTACCTATCCCTTTTATTAAAGCATCATATTGATGATTTTAAATTTTGTGTGTAGGTAGTTGTATTACCAATGAATTTCACTCCAGGACGATATACAGGCATTTGGAAACATTTGTGATATAAAATAGGTATTGGATTCAGTCGAGTTGGGAACCATTGCTTTTACACGATCAAAATTGAACAACTGATCATGAAAGTTTAAATATGGCTCTGGGTACCCACAAAATTTCCCGATGGTACCAGAAATTTAAGAGCCGTGATCAGCAGAAGTGAACAGACATTATTTCACTTGGTTTGGTGTTGGCCCTTGCATTATCAACTTGCGTAGCAGGTGTCTGATTACATTTCTCAGCCTGTATGTACAAGCAGGTACAGGATTGTTAGTAGCATTTTTCAAGCCCTGTTGAAGATGATCACATCTTATACATGAATATTCCTGCCCTTCAACTTAGCATTCCCACCCCACCCAACCGAGAGGAAGACAGGGAATTAAAAAAACACAAATCAGGCCTGGCGCGGTGGCTTACGCCTGTAATCCCAGCACTTTGGGAGGCCGAGACGGGCAGATCACAAGCTCAGGAGATCGAGACCATCCTGACTAACACGGTGAAACCCCGTCTCTACTAAAAATACAAAAAAAATTAGCTGGGCGTGGTGGCGGGCACCTGTAGTCCCAGCTACTAGGGAGGCTGAGCCAGGAGAATGGCGTGAACCTGGGAGGCGGAGCTTGTGGTGAGCTGAGATCGTGCCACTGCACTCCAGCCTGGGCCAGAGCGAGACTCCACCTCAAAAAACAAACAACAACAAAGAAACCACACAAAAATCAAGCATAGCAAAGGTGACAAAGCTCTTGCACTCTTTTCCTATCCCTTCAGAAGTCCCAAGTATGTATCAAGATCCTGTGTTCTGTGGCTTTCAGGTGAGGGTATGGCAGATAGGCTGTCAGACCCAGAAGCTGGAGGAGGCCCTGAAGGAACACAAGTCCTCAGTCTCCTGCATTAGGGTGAAGAGGAACAATGAGGAGTGTGTCACCGCCAGCACCGATGGGACTTGTATCATTTGGGACCTTGTGTAGGTACCTTGATGGGGAGGATGCAGTGGTACCTCCAAAATCCAATCATGCCAACAGTTTATTGAACATGAGAGACGATTCAAATGAAGCGTAGAAATCTTATTGAAGGCAACACAGTAGAGGGATGTTCATCAGAAGCCGTTCATGACTGTCCATGGTTTATCAATGCTGCTGGAAAGGGTTACAATTTCCAGGAAGAACTGAATGTTAGAAGTTTCTGGTGAGATAGGGAAATAGCTTTCTGTGTCCACACAGTGAAGCATGGTTTGACTTACACGAATTCAACCCTAAGTGTCCCAAATGAAAGGGGGCAAGAAAAATAACAAATGTAAGGCCGGGCACGGTGGCTCCTGCCTGTAATCCCAGCACTTTGGGAGGCTGAGGAGGGGGGATCACCTGAGGTCAGGAGTTTGCGACCAGTCCGGCCAATGTGGTGAAACCCCTTCTCTACTAAACATACAAAAATTAGCTGGGTGTGGTGGTGTGTGCCTGTAATCCTACCTACTTGGGAGGCTGAGGCAGGAGAATGACTTGAACCCAGGAGGCAGAGGTTGCAGTGAACTGAGATCACGCCATTGCACTCTGGCCTGGGCAACAAGAGTGAAACTCTGTCTCAAAAGGAAAAAAAAAGAAAGAAAGAAAGAAAAAAGAAAAATAACTAATGCAGGCAGTGCCTCTGATCATTCCAGTCAGTTAGATGAAGCCCAGAATGAACTCCCCATGGAGGGGAGGGATGCTGGTGGGACATACATTTGCCTTTCTCCTCGGTTGGCCACATTCCCAGGGACCTCTTATGCCCTGAGCATATCACACCCCCATAGAATGACTAACTTCAAACTAACTAGACCAAAGCATATGAACTTTATTGTAGGAGTAACTCAAAGGATTTTTGAAAAGTGGCTTTTTGAATTTTTGACTATAAGCACTTTTGCTGTGTTTTTATTTTAGAATCAGACCCTATTCCTCCAACCCCTCTCCCCACCCACCTATCACCCCTCTACCACTCCTACGAGGCACTGCCTTTGTATCACTGCATAAGAGAGACGAGGATAAGTGCAAAGATGGGAGGAAGGAGGTATGCATGACAAAGAATATGAGATACACTTGATGGGAATGAGAACTCACTGTGTACTTAACACATTAAAAAAACACAAAGCACTGCCGGGCACGGTGGCTCATGCCTGTAATCCCAGCACTTTGGGAGGCTGAGGTGGGAGGATCACGAGGTCAGGAGTTCGAGACCAGCCTGACCAATATGGTGAAACCCCATCTATACTAAAAATACAAAAAATAGCCGGGCGTGGTAGTGCATGCCTGTAATCCCAGCTACTCAGGAGGCTGAGGCAGGAGAATCGCTTGAACCCGGGAGGCAGAGGTTGCAGTGAGCCAAGATCATGGCACCACACTCCAGCCTGGGCAACAGAATGAGACTTCGTCTTAAAAAAGCAAACAAAGAAACAAACAAACAAAAAGCCCCCACAAAGCAAGCTTTTGTCTTCTAGCCCTGTGTGTCTCCTGGGGATCTTGTTAAACACGTAGATTTTGATTCAATAAATTTAATGTGGTACCTGAGATTCCACATTTCTGAGAAGCTCCCAACTGAGAGCACTGGTTCAAGAACCACACTTGTAGGAAGTGTTAGGCTATATACCTGACCTTCCTCCTGGGAAAATATAGAACTAGAAGGACGTGTCTCAACTTATTTCTATGGATGGTTTGTGACTGCCTCAAATCCTTAAAGCTGTTCTGTTGTGTAGCAGGAATTCTTGTGCCAAAATCTTTAAAAATGCTCAGCTCAGATACCAGGTTTGAAAACTTCCATAATGAGAAGCAACTGTGCAGAAGGTGCATTTTTTAGCCAGGAAAGCCTGGCCTGTGAGATGGCCACCCACCACATTGTCTACGGAAGGAGAAGCGATATTTACATATTTCTTGGTACAGTATCTAAGGCAGGGGTTCTATTATGCACATAAAAATCAACTGAAATGCTGGTTTAAAATGCAGATCTTGGCCAGGCGTGGTACAGTGGCATGATCTTGGCTCACTGCAGCCTCTGCCTCCTGGGTTCAAGTGATTCTCCTGCCTCAGCCTCCCAAGTAGCCGGGATCACAGGCATCCGTCACCGCGCCTGGCTAATGTTTTGTATTTTTAGTAGAGATGGGGTTTCACCATGTTGGCCAGGCTGGCCTCGATCTCCTGACCTCAGGTGATCTGCCTGCCTTGGCCTCCCACAAGTGCTGGGATTACAGGTGTGAGCCACTGCACTCGGCCCATAATACCCATTTTTAAAACACCCTTCCTAGGCCAGGCTCTCTTCAGCTGCAGGAGGCCAGCTGTCTCTGGGGGGCCCCCGGGGGGGGGGGGGGGGGGGTCTTGGGAGGGACTTCTTACCATATACAGACAAGGGTTGAGCCTGCCAGCTTTTGCAACATCCCCACGTGACAGGCTTGTATTTTCTGAGGGTTGTGCATGATCTGGTATGTCCAAACCTGTGTACAAATGTGTACATGACATCTTGCTACAGCTTTTATTTGTGAATTAGATACATCGATGGTTAAAACATAAATAAAATAAAATGCCCCTCCCCACTTTCTGGTTCTCAGACTGTAAGGAGCTCCACTTCCAAATGGTGGCCTCAAGAATCAAGTACATTGTGTGGGAGGCAGCAGTTTGGCTCTGAGTTCAGCCTCTTCTGCTTCTTTTTCACTGCAACTTAAGGGTTCTCGCTGAATTCTGTGCTCTGTCTTTAGGAAAGGTCCCTTCTTGTTGTCCTCTGGTGGTCACTGATAGGCCAACGAGAATACACAGAAGTAGAGAGGACAGGGGTGACCTGAAGTCTGTTTTGAAGAAATACAGGCCCCACCGTGCTGGGCAGTATGAGATGTTTGGCACAGAGATAAACCAACCCAAATCCCAGCTTGCAGCAAATCCAGCCTGAATAGTGAATACATTTCCGAGGGAAGAGAAAGTCGACTTTCGCAGCTTTTGAATCTACTTTCCAGGCGTCTCAGGAGGAATCAGATGATACTAGCCAACACCTTATTCCAGTGCGTGTGCTATCACCCTGAGGAGTTCCAGATCATCACCAGTGGAACAGACAGAAAGGTGAGTCCTCCCAGCAAGAGGTGAGATCTTTCCAGTGCAAGAGAAGAGCAGTGAGGCGTTGTGGCGGAGGCTGCAGGCTCTCAAGTCAAACCATCTTGGTTCCAATGGTGTCTGTCATCAATCAGCCATGTCACTTTTGAAAGGCCATATCACCTTCCAGTGTCTTCACTTCCCTGCCTGTTAAGTGGAAATGGTACCACTGACCTCACAGAGTGAGGATTAAAGTCATGCTCGCCTATGGGGCTTACAGCAGGGGGCCTGGCACATAGTAGGTACTCAATAGATTGGTTTTTATTATTAGGGAATTTCTGAGACTGGAGTAGAATTGCTGTGCCCAAACCGGTTGTTAATTTGACTAAATTCAAACAGAAAGGCAATAGAGCTCCGCATCTCTCAGCACTGTACTTCATCAATACACTAAAAATCTACACACGGAGTCAAGTGTGGTGGCTCACGCCTGTAATTCCAGTGCTTTGTGAGGCTGAGGGGGGCGGATCACCTGAGGTCAGGAGTTCAAGACCAGCCTAGCCAACATGGTGAAACCCCATCTCTACTAAAAATTAGTAGAGTGTGGTGGAGGGCGCCTGTAATCCCAGCTACTCAAGAGGCTGAGGCATGAGAATTGCTTGAATCTGGGAAGCAGAAGTTGCAGTGAGCCAAGATTGCACCACTGCACTTCAGCCTGGGTGAGAGAGCAAGACTCTGTCTAAAAAAAAAAAAAAAAA